>NW_023339663.1:6950719-6960783 GCF_004916995.1 Morone saxatilis
TATAAAAGAGAAAGTGAGAGCATTATAAATTGCACAAAACCCTATATAGAAGTCTAAAGTTGCATTGTAAATTGCACATGTATATTTCAACATAATATAATAATTTTATGTTGTAAAGAAAAGAACTCGCGCAGCATTACTGATTAAAAAAACACTGTTTTGGTCTCAGCTCTATTCAGTAGACAGCTCAGACTTTCTTCAACAACAGGTTTAATACATGATGATGATGATATTGGCTTTTTATCGTCTGTTTTCTGTTCAATGACATTTACATATATCGTGATTTTTCTTTGTTTATCCTTCAGACACAGTACTCCTTTAAAAAAGTATTTGGTATTAATACCACTCAAGTGGAGCTGTTTGAGGATGTTGCCAGGCCTCTGGTAGAGGACCTCATTCACTGTAAGAATGGTAAGTGAGTTAAAGCTGTTTTTAAGGCACTAAAATGTAAGACGTGCACTGCACAGGATCCCAGACACTGACTATGTATCCTCTCTGGTGATGAAAGTCTTAGTTGATCAACAGAAAAATGACTAGAAATCCTAAAAATGTGTTTTATGTAATTGTGATATTCGGTGTTAACAGGTCTCTTATTCACGTATGGTGTTACTGGAAGTGGTAAGACCTTCACCATGACCGGCTCACCTGGAGAAGGTGGACTCCTCCCCCGTTCTCTAGACATGCTCTTCAACAGCATCGGCCCCTTTCAGGCCAAAAGATTTGTAAGACTTTCATTCATTCGTATCTTGTTGTAGCTGGTCTCTAAAGAAAGATGATGTTTTTGTAGAGGGGTTTGAATTGACTCACGTTTTAAATCTTCATCAGGTGTTTAAACCAGACGACAAAAATGGGATGGAGATCCAGGGTCAAGTTGACGCACTGCTGGAGAGACAGAAGCGAGACAGTCAACAGTCGGTGCCAAAAACACCATCCTCCAGGTAGATATGATTCACTTTGTACTTTCTACTCTATGTATGCTGTTCACAAAGTACCTTTTCACTGCTGTTTATCATGTTGCTCTGCTTTTGGTGTATGTTTTTAGGCAGAAGGTTGCTGACCCGGAGTTTGCGGATATGATCAGCTCAGAGGAGGCGTGTAAATCTGAGAATGTGGATGAAGACTGTTGTTACAGCGTCTTTGTGTCCTACATCGAGGTCTACAACAACTATATCTATGATCTCCTGGAAGATGCTCCATTTGACCCAATCAGACCAAAGTAAGAGACAGGATTTCAAGCCGGTGTATGCGTTGAGCGATATCACGTTGAAGGTTTGTCTGTACGAAGCTTATTTGTATCCAGGTTATCTGTGGTGCAGTCACGCCCTACTAACGTGCACCACAAGTAGTATTTTTGTAGTTGTGCGACCACGTGTGTCTGCATTACAACCACTTTGACTGTTTTTCATGTATGTGCTGAATAAGTTCATTGAGACGTAGCGTTTTTGTGTGTGTATGCTGACAAGATGCACTTTTTAAAATCCTGTTTTTGTCAGGTGGCTCGGTGGAGGCACGCCTGTACGGAACAATGAGTTCATGTATGTGGCCAGTAAAAGTACATTACACTGTACTATATTTATTCATAGTCGTGACTTGGCTGTAGCTGACATGTTGCGTAGGTCATCAGTGCATTTCCATCCCATTAATCCAAAGCCCTGTAAAAGTGTAGCCTACTAGCTTTGTGTCATTTTGTGGCTGTCGTGTTCAAGGATTGGCTGTTACTGTTAGTGTGTGTGGAGACGTGTCTTTACCCCTGAATGGCTCAAGCTTGTGTGCGCGTGTCTTTACCCCTGAATGTCTGTATGTCTGCCTAGATTGTATTTTATTTTAATGTTGACACTAACATCAAGTATTTGTAATTTTAGCTTTTGCTGTTTGTTTTAATAAAGAGACGCATCAGTATGTTACATTCCTGGTGTATGTTGATTGTCGTCATTAACTTGTTTCAGACCACCTCAATCCAAGATTCTCCGAGAGGATCAGAATCATAACATGTATGTGGCTGGCTGCACAGAAGTCGAGGTGAAATCTACAGAGGAGGCTTTTGAAGTCTTTTGGAAAGGTGAGTGGTAATAATAACTTTCTCTCTAGTAGATTCTGTAGTTACTTTGTATGTCAGCATCGTAAGGTTTGGAACATGTTTTAGACTGTTTTTATTCTTGGCTTCTGTGAGCCATCAAAATATTTCAACAATGATTATTTAATACTTTTTACAAAACGTCATCACTACATGTCCATGCAGAGCTGACATTACTTGTATGCATCAGGGCAGTTGTGAGATGTAGCTTCCAGTTAAACAGTCAAATCAGCAGAAATAATTGGACAAAGCAAAATATCTGCTGACTTATAAATCACATTATTTGACCACTTTTGTTACTTCTGTTGTTAATGTCACACATTATATTCATCATGCTCTGTCTCTGTCTCTAGGACAAAAGAAAAGGAGAATAGCCAACACTCAACTCAACCGGGAATCCAGTCGCTCCCACAGTGTGTTCACGGTGAAGCTGGCCCAGGCACCGCTTGATGCTGATGGGGACCACATTCTACAGGTGACATGCAAACGTTACATACTGAGAGATGTTTTTCAGTTTTGTGTGTAAAAAATGTGTAATTTGTTTGTTTTTACGATAAAGAAAGCCAGTGAATCCTTCAGTAAAACAAGTAAAAAAGGATTTCAGCTACTAACGGTTTGTTATTAAATGTCAGGACAAAAACCAGGTGAATGTGAGCCAGCTGTGTCTGGTTGACCTGGCAGGTAGTGAACGCACCAGCAGAACCAGAGCAGAGGGAAGCCGCCTCCGTGAAGCAGGTCAGTTTACCTCTTACAGTGGCTTTTCTCTCCAACCAGAGGCATTCACTGTCAATCTGCAGATTTTCATTGTGTTTAGTAATAATACTTGTTTAGACACCAAACTTCTCTGGTAATGTCTGATTTACAGGTAATATTAACCAGTCCTTGATGACACTGCGCACATGCATGGAAGTCCTGCGTGAAAACCAGATGTGTGGAACTAATAAGGTTGGCATGTGTTTTATTTCTATGTAAGCTGATATTACTCATCTTAATTTGTACTGCTGGTAATTTTCCAGTAGGTGCAGTTTCACAGAGCCTTTATTGTCTTCCAGATGGTGCCATACAGGGACTCTAAAGTTACACATCTGTTTAAAAACTACTTTGATGGAGAAGGAAAAGTCAGGATGATTGTGTGCGTCAACCCAAAGGCTGATGATTATGACGAAACGATGGTAGGACATGTAAAATCTTTTCTCTCTAATCTCATATTCTTTGTGCAGCTTCTGTCTCCTTTGCCATCAAACCACAATGAAATCTTGACAACATGGTTAAATATACACTTTTACCCTCGTTTTGTCTCCTAAATATACAAATTTCCTCCAAGATTACAGTAGACTCTTTGGAACTAAACAAACTCCACATTTTAGTTTCAAACTGCATTTGATTTAGAGCACTAATGGGTGCTTTGATGAAGTTGGTGTATTTCTAATTGTATTCCCCTGGATGTGCTGCAGCTGGTGATGCGCTTTGCAGAGATGACCCAGGAGGTGGAAGTAGCGCGGCCGGTTGACCGGCCAATCTGTGGCCTTGCAGCAGGACGCAGACACAGAAACCAGGTCTTCAGAGATGAGCTGTCACGTCGCCTGGAAGAGCAAGGAGGTCCCGGTAATGCAGGTAAATCACTCTTAAGTTCAGTATGCTCCTGTCATGTTGAATCCTTACATTCCTTATATATGAATTTCAGAAAACGTTTTATTTACTGCATATGTCTAGTTCTACACAATGTTTCCATGACATATTCTTATTCACACTGTAGATGACCAAGGTCTGCTGAATCAGCTCATAGAAAGTCTTCCAGCCCTGCCTCCCTCTGAGCTGGTGGACGCAGCTGATGATCAGACGTTGCCACGCCTCATGGAGGTGCTGGAAAGGAGACATCGTGTCCGTCAGATGATGACCGAGCAGTACAACAAAACGGGTACAGGCCCATTTTCTACACCGCAGATAATTATTTCATTCACTATTTGATAGCTGATTTTAGGCAGCTGTCTGCAGTAAAAAAGCAACATTTCAAGCCAAATTGTTAACAGTTTACATTAATGTGTTTTCTCCTACAGCCAATACACTGGCGTCCATGCTTCAGCAGTTAGACGGTCAGATCAGTGCAAAGGAGACCTTCCTCCATGATCAACGAAGCAGACTGGACGAGAAAGACAAAGTCATCATCAACCAGAGGAAGGAGATAGAACGATTAGAGAAAAAATCCAATACTCTGGAATACAAGGTGCTTTCTCTTTTACCTAGAGAGCTTATTCTACACTTTACTACATTTGGTTTGCAACACTTTAAGTAGGTTTGTAGAAGATATGTGAATTCACTTGTTTGCCGTTTTCACTGTTTGCTCACACTACCGGTCCTCCTCTTCAGATCGATATCCTGCAGAAAACAACGGACATGTATGAGAACGACAAACGCTCACTTCAGCAGGAGCTGGAGACACGGGAGCAAAGGCTACAGAGAGAGCTGTCGGAGAGGAGGCGCATGGAGCAGCGCATGCACGGCATGGTGACTGACACCAAACTCAAGTGGGAGAAGGAGTGTGTAAGTAGAATTATTGACAGTGGCCCCACTATTTGGTAGCGATTGCTTTGTATATTGAAGGCTTGCACATACATAGTGTATTGGTGGAGCTGTATACGGTGTATTTGTGCCATGTCGTCCATATTTGAGTTGCCCAGTGTACATACATACAGTCACTGCTCAGACAATAAATAAAGCAGCACCAAAACATAAATAGTTTAATTTGCTTATGCATGGAAAAACAGAATAGATAAGATGGGAAAGTATCTAGTCCATTTCATTCTCTCCACACCGATACAGAGCAGAGGACATGAGAAGGAGAAAGGCAGAGAGGCAAAAAAAACACGACTCAGAGCCAGGATTTTTTGTAGTGGTGTCCCTTGTCAGCAGCCAATGTGTTACCAGCTCAAATTTCATTATCACAACAATAAGAATAATTTAATTTTCTTTTTTATTGGTCAATTATATAGTGATCACTGATATATTTTAAAAGAAGAGTTTCTGTTTTAATAAAACAAAATGTAAAAGAAAAAAAGTGGCGCCGACAGATTTTATTAGGAGTCAACTTTGAAAGAACAAAAAATCCCAGATACTTTGAATCAGAATGTATGTTTTGCTCCTCAAACCTACATACAATTCATACACTATCACGAGTGCAAGAACTTTGAAATGAGAAATGTGAACCACAATACCTCCAGAGAATTTTGTCGTATAAATGAGGAGACTGTTCTTTCAGTTGTTTCTCGCTGGTGTTTTCTAATTAGGAGAGGCGAGTGAACGCCAAGCAGCTGGAGATGCAGAACAAATTGTGGGTGAAGGATGAGAAGTTGAAACAGCTCAAGGCCATAGTGACGGAGAGCAGTGGTGGCGGCACTGAGCGTCCAGAGAAGCCTGAAAGGCCTTCAAGGGAGAGAGACCGCAACATCGCCCAGAAGCGGTCTGCCTCACCATCCCCACTTCCTGTGAGTGACTCACGCTTTAATACTGCCCGTTCATCAGTGTTCACTTCATCACTCTTGAAACTTAATTTCACATGGAAATTTTGCATGCTACTAATTATTATATGATGATCCCTACAGATGAATTCTGAAGATTTCTGTGCTTACCGTACACCGCAGCTTTTTCTGTGTTACCCTGTTATGTATTTGTGTTAATCTGGAGCCCCTAACATCCACAATGCTCGGCCCCATTCCCTCGTCACTTTTCAGGACTTGAGCCAAACTCCCTCCCACCAAAATCCAGCCAGTGTTAGGGCAGTTCAGGACCCTTACCCTTCCTCCACCACATCCTCCTCTTCAGCCTATCCTTCAGTAGCCTCCTGCATCTCTGATTGGGAGCAGAGGTTCCCTGTAGACTCAAGCAGCCAGGCTAGGCAGCCTGGGACTCCCCAGTGCAGGACCCGGAACCCCACCCCATGCCACAGCTCCAGCAGCGTGGGTCGCAGGAGAGGCCAGCGCTGGGCCCCAGGCACTGAGGCCCCTGCTACGGCTCTTGTCTATGGGCTAGACCTAGAGGCAGGCACAAGGGTTAGTGTGTGTTAGAACCTAGATGTCCTTAAGATTATGTGTAGTTTTTCTCTGAGGGCTTATAGTTTAAGCCTCGCCTTGGTGTAGAACTGCCCCCGTAATGGTATCAGTAGATGTCTGCTTGTTAAGACATGCATCCAGTAGTAGTAGTGCTGCATCAGTGTAGGCTTGTTTCTCTTATCCAGACTTTAAGGCGGACTGATCTGTCATGCTTGTAAATGCTTTTTGACTCACATCTTAAGCCTTGTAAGTAGTTATATCATGTTCGTGGTTCTTTCTGTTGCCAAGTTCTCTCTAGATTTGCTTTTTTCCTCGTAGTGTTTCATCGCACATTTCATTAGCACCACTTAAAATGACAAAAATGATGAACTCTAAAATAAACACACACGCTGTGTTTATTTCTGTGTAATACTGCTGTAACAATCGCAGCAGTATTACACATTTTAAAAGAGTGAAGCAGAATGTTGCATGTTTATTAATCAAGAACATCACTGGACTCATTCGACTGCAATATTAGGGTTCAGTTTGGAGTGATTTGACATGGCACTCAACACTGATGATTTTGGGTCTACTCAGATTGAACAAACATCTTGAGTGTCCCACTTTTAAAAATGGCCATAATAATAATAATAAATCATCTAGTTGTCTCATTTTCATGTATTCTGCAGAGGCATTGCTCTGCATAATTCAGTTTTTTAGAATTATTAACCAGGTGTGATTGACAGACATTTTTGTTTTGGGTGCCCACAAACGCAAGTGTACAAATCGACTACAACCTTTACTTGACTTAATGGACAGAGTAGAAAGTGTGTGACTGCACATGTGGGCTGAACCACCAAATTAAAAGCTGCCGTTCCATATGGATATTCCTGGCTTCTTACAAACTGTTTGGTCTTTTGGTCGAGGTCTGAATCAGCCCTGTGATTTCCTTTTTATTTATTTATTTATTTATTATCTTAAAATCATAGTTTCACTAAGCATGGTTCCATACTTTGAATTGCTGTCACAATCTCTGTTTCCCCCCCAGAGATTCAAATAATGAATGATTAATGAAGTGAAACGGAACAACAACAATTCAGTCTGATTATCTTCAGTCACAAATCTTCCATCCAGTGTGGCCATAGAAAACTTTAAATTAGGAGCACCAAGTGATAGTGGATCCGTGGTGACCGGCTCAATTTGTTGGGACCAAAACAGAATAATCTTATAACAGTCTTATTTCTAAGACTTCACTGTATCAGTTGTCACTTTTAAACCCTTCATCAGTCACCTGAGCTTTAAAACACATCTTTAACCAGATCTACAAACCACATCTGTATTCTGTTTGCATGTAGTCTTTTATTGCTGCTAATTTCCACACTACTTTGCAAAGCAGCGCATTGCATGTTAATTCTTATTCACTCTACGGGGCTGTTTTCACTGCAGTGTGTGTGTGTGTGTGTGCGTTTTAGTTACTTTATGAAAATATGTCCTGCTGGAAGGCCAGAATATTGTTTGTTTGTGTTTTGATTTGAAGGCTACTATACCTTGGAAATGTAAAGATTTGATCCAGTCGGACACCCCGTCCCTCTTACACTTCCAGTAGTACATTTATTTTCAGTATAAACTAACAAGCAACAGCTAACATGCTCTAATGATAGACCTTCACTACTAACCCCAACAAACTTTTTGTCACATGTGAATAACTTCCTGGTTTGTCTTTCTCACACTGGGATCACCAGACGGCTCCTCCAGTTCATCCAATGCACAGACGCTCACACTCTGCGGGTGGAGACAAATGGGTAGACCACAAACCAACTTCTAATTTGGACCTAGACACTGTCTTGCAGCCAATCATACCCAATGCAATCAAGGTGTCGACCCCGAACGAGAAAGCTCTGTCTAAATGCCAAAAGTATGTGCTTAGACATCAAGAGCTTGCCTCCGACGGGGAGATCGAGACCAAATTGATCAAGGTAAAACGACATAATCTCTTAATTTGAGACTGCTGATTATAATATATCTTGCATGAGTTTTACCTCGACTTAATCACATTGTTTGATTTCACAATGGGGTCCTGTTTTAGATATGACTGGGACATTTTCGCTGTTGATTGTGAGTATGTGTGTCTTCGTGTATTCTCTTTTTGGATATTTGTGATTGTTTTTGTTGTTGTTTTTCTCCTTTCTCAGGGTAATGTTTTTAGGACCAGAGGTGGAGGACAAGCTGTGCAGTTCACTGACGTTGAGACACTAAAACAAGAATGTGCATCAGCATCAAGGTACAGTATGTCCGGACGAGTATTACGGGTCGGGAAATTCCTGTGTGGGTGGACACGTGTGTATGTTTGTGAAGGATTGTCAAACAGCATTATTAACTCATCTGGCTTTTGTTGCCTCCCATTCTCAGACAATCACAGGTATTTACATTTTCTGGGATGCACAGTGTACCATGCCAATACCCAACCCTGATAACTAAACCTGTTACAGAAATATATATTCAAACCAACTGCGTTTTAAAAACTCTTGTCTTATGGTTAAAACTAAAGATTAAAGGTTTTTTTTTATACTGAAGATGTAAAATGTCATTAAGATCACGTTAACACCTACAGAGATTTTAGAGTCTCTAATCTACCTAGTCTTTATCTCTTATGTGACAAATATATTCTAATTACATCTATTGTGAGTCAGATTTGTAAAATGATGTTCAAGTTGGGTAAAACCTTTTTTAATCCTTTTTTGTTTCAGTCGCAAGAGGCGTTCAGGGTCTGGAGAAGGACCGGCACAAATGGAGAACACAGAAAATAGGGTAAGCTCTAAATTAATTTAACTAAATAAAAATACTGTTAAACTGCTTTCTTGTCATTTTAATTTGAATATATATGTTTTTCTAAACATATTCAAGTGTATTTTTTATAGAAAATTCTTCATTTATTATAAATTGGATAATTTGATTTATGTCAACCTCTTCTTCCCCTATAGCCTCCAGTGGCAAGCACAAGCCATGGGTATCAAAAGTAAGCAAATTTATGTGTGTGTGCGCTGTTTACCATCTTATATAGACGACAACATTTCAGCTGTTGATTTGCCTTTAAAGTTGGGATCAACGAGGTTTATGTTTTTGTTGTTTTCTTTCTTCCAGACGCAGAAAGCCTTAAGTTGCTGAACATATGAAGGAACTTTTTAAAAACATGCAAGATTTTGCCCGACTATCTGAACCGTTAGGGACCGCCGTGTGAAACTATGCATCTTTTTGAGAGAATTTTCTATTCTGTCTGATCTTAGAACAAATTATTAGAATATTTCACTTGTATTTGCTGGATTAGTGTGCTTTTTGAATGCTGGAATTATTTCTTAAAGACATGGACATATTAAATAGCCCCATATGAATATTCAGTGATAAATGTAATGTTTTATTACTTCTTCATCTTTTTCTGCCTTTCACTGTTGCCCAAAGATTGAAATATTTTAGCTTTAGAGCAATAGAAAATGTTTATTTTTTACTTTTACTTTATAGTGCCATTGCTTACTCTGTGCTGCATTTCTTAGATGTTACAGTCAGCATATGGCTGCTTAAAAAAAAAAAACACCGTTTTAGAATTACAATGTGTAGATTGACTGTAGACTGTAAATATAGAGCTGTTAAGTAGGTTTCACTGAAATCAATCTGATCATCTGTAAATATTTCATGCTTTTTACCTCTGTTTATTGCAACAACTAAGATCTGTAGCACTACCCTTTTTGGTGGCATTAAATTTATTCAAACACAACGTCTTCTCGACCAGTGTGTGTTGGATTTAGTGACATCTAGTGGTAAAGTTGCAGATTGCAACCATTTGAATATAGCTGAGTGTGTGTAGAAGAAACCTATTTAGCTGTGAGAACCATGAAAGGCCCTATCTGGAGTCAATGTTTGGGTTTACTCTTTCTGCACTACTGTAGAAACATGGTGGGCTTTGTAGAAGA
>NW_023339663.1:6960867-6973079 GCF_004916995.1 Morone saxatilis
ATGTTACACACTAGACTTTTTAAATTATGAAGATAGACTGGTTCAAAGTCTCCATCTTTAAGGCCTTGAACATATCCAAAAGACACCCTATTCTTTCTTTAACCAAGCTCTGATGGTCTGTTTTAATGAAGTGGCTGGAAAATGAAGCCAACAATGAGCTGAGTCAGTCTCCTTAAGCTTCCATGTTAAAATGCCCAGCTACAGCAGAAATAAACATGTTTACAGCCTGGTACATAAAGCAGCAGTTTCTATAGCTAATTTCTTCCTTCGTGACAACTATGGGGCGAAACCAGGACTGCCAAGATGGTGTCACAGAAACTACATCCATTCTTAATAATGCAGTCTATGGTTTCCATTAATCTTGGATTTCAACACATTTGATCAGACTAGAGTAAAAAAAAGTTTAATTATTGTATGTATTTAGTTTAATTTTCACTATATGGGGGGAAAAATTAAAAGCACTCAAGTTATAGACAACTCCAAGGATATTGAATAAATGAATTGCATGTGTTATAATGCTGGAAATTATGCCTTTTTAATTAATCTTAATTGCAAGTGGACTTCCTGTCAATAAGTTGTGTAAAGAGAAACTAAACTCCACAACCTCGAGGTCAAACACATTTCCTCTAACATTTTGTCCAAGCCACAATGACCCACTCAGCCTGAAGTCAAAGGCTCACTTTAAGGCTAAGCACAGAGTTTGCCTCGCTGACAAGTAGACACTTTATCCCTGTTTGTGCAACATTTTTGGCCTGTCAACAGGTGAGAAATGTCAAAGCAAACTACACAACCAGGTAGAAGCATACACTAGCAAGTCTGTATATATATTTTTTCTCACCACTGCTAAAATCCTGTGGACTGGATCTCTGCTTGCATTCTGGTTGTGTGAAATTCCTCCAACATGTTACGAATGCTTTGAGGATGTTGGTGTTGGGGGACACATGATGACAGACTGTTGTAGTATCAACGTCTATGGAGATGTGTCATCCTCATCCAACTAAAACACTAATACTGAGCATTTAAAGTCTTTATAGAGCAAGGCAGATCCCTTTCTTCTGGGTAACAGTATTTATTTGGTGATTTGTTCATGTTTAGGTCTTAAAAAAGGCTTGTTTATGCCAGTGTACTGCGCTGTACTCTATGAAAACTCATGAGAACAAGATAATGTTTGGATCTCCAAGCATAAACAATTTGAGTGGAGCAGTACAGTGTGTATACAGTGAGTTTATTAACATTAACGTGAAGTCCAGCGATTGCCATGCACACATTCAGCAGAAGGCACAGAAAAGTTTTTGTTTTTATAAATGATGATTTATTTGATGATGTATTTTAATGTGTAATTAGTGCTTGAATTTCTTCCTTCAACACCCCCCCAAAGCCCCTTCCTCAACTTCTGGTTACTAAGCTTGAAAAAGTGAGTTTAGATCCAATGGATGGAAAAAGAGCAGCATACAGAGCTCAATTTAAATATCAGGAGGGAAAAGCAGGTGCAGAAGTGCTTATATATACAATAAGTAGTAAATACAATTAAAGTAAGAATTAAATAAATACTACAAATGGGAAAGAAGAAAGAAAAAATATCAAGAAACAAGAAAAGTTCCCAAATGTTAACACACCTTTCTGTAATCCCTCCTTGTGTATCTAATTTACTCCTGTTAGAGAACTTGTAGTTTACAATGTGAACAGCAGGTGGAACTAAATACCTGTATAAAACACATTTGGCTCATTGAGGACTTTGTGCTTCAGCCACCTTAGATCTGAGTTTGCATCTTCTTGAGGATAAATATATTTATTGAATCTCTTTTCTTTCTACAAGTCACACTCCTCACCTCAAATGACCCAACAGTTTGTCAGTCATCCATTTAAGGAGGTTTCCTGCTGCCACTGACTTTAAAACAGCTTGTTTTACCCAGGATGCCCTGCTGCCTCATGGGCATCATTTCACAGTGAACGCCTGGACAACCAGGATGATGACGAGGTCACTGATTTGCTAAAACTACTTGTCTGCCTGGATGATGAGCTGTCATTAATGACTCCCTGAGATTGAAATTGCTGCGTTTTCACTTCACAGCAAATGAAGTTGAAAAGTATGCGTGCTAATGGGCAATGTGCACTTGGCTAATTGACTATGGAAAGCAATTAAGGTTAGCGGGCCTGGGTTGAGATCAAATATGAGCTAGAGGTTCTCTATTCCAGAGGCCACTGGAACATTTAAGTCAACACACACACACACACACACACACACACACACTGCTCTCTTAACTCACACGTATTCTTTGAAAGGCCTAAAATTATGAAAGTGTGGTGTGTTCTTGTTGAATAGCCTTTGATGACTTTGTCCCCTATATGAGATTTCTAAAGGTTTTATTCAAGTATTTAAATGTCCAAATGTTTGCAAAGTTAGAATCAGCTTTAGTGGCCGAGTATGTGAACACACACACACACACACACACACACAGGCTTAGGGAGTAATCAGGATACAAGTTCTGCCTTCCAGCTGTGACAAAGGTCTGTAGGCTACTGCTTGAATTTAACAAATGGAAAGCAGGTTTTTCTTTTAAAAATACACCGAGCAGAGAATATAGTTTTTAAGCTAAAATTCTTCTATTTTGTTTTTGGTTACATTATTCTGTTTTGTTATAGAATATCTATAATATATAATTTTATTGATTTATTTCTCTTGTTTTTATTTACATATTTTGTGTTGAGGTAATCTAAAATTAAAAGAAAGTAATCCAGTTAAGTTACTTTAATATTGTGATACTTGGGTTACTGACCACATTTTGGATTACGTTTTTCACTGTAACCCTCCCAACCAAAGGGAAGTGCTGGAATAAATACTGAATGGATAATGTGCAGTACTCTAAAAATATATTTTTAGGGCTTTCAGTCTTCTGGAATGGTATCATATTTTATTTTATAACATGATATTGATATAATTTATTTATTTAAAACCTAATTTTTAAACAAACATACCAAATAAAACCAACTAATAGCTAAAAATTAAATACTAAATTATAATATCTACACTCCCCAGTTGACAGTCCTGTATATTTAGACTAATAAAGCTATGGATATTTAATAAATACATCTCTTTGGGCTTTTAATACACTGCTGTTAAAACTCCAGTTCAAGGAAAATTGATGACAAGGCATTACTTCTCACCAAATATTAGTTATTAGTCAGTTCACCCTGTGGTGATCTGTGTTGTCCGCAGGATGTCCATCCTGTCTTGTGGCCCCAACCAGTTTTGAGCACTGGTTGGAAGTGGTATGAATGTGGGAAACGGCCGTCAGCCAATCTCAACCGTTGTGTCTCCGGGCTCGCCTGTGAAAATATTGACTCTTCTTTTCCTGCCTGTTTAACCAGCCAGCCTTTAAGCAGTGTCGGAGCAAATACCACATGACAGCACTGCTTTACTAAATGGCTTCTTTAACTCAAACACCCGCTAATGGCTGCTTAAACACGGCTCCCCTTATCTGCTGTGGACTTTGTGTTTGCTTTGGTACATTGTATTAGATCGGTCACCTTTTTGTGTACGTCTGAGTGTGAAAGTGAGAGGTCACAAAACACTGTGTTTGATGTTTTTGAGGCTTTTACTTTCAGGGTAATTTTCTTTCTGGCGTGGCACAAATATGATGTGGATACACAGTGCTCGGTGGGTTTTGTTGGCCTGTGTACACACGCAAAGACGTGTTGATGTACTGGTCAACAAAAAGGTGGAAAAACAAGCATGCTGTTCAGTAAAGGTTGTGGTGTGAGAGACTAAATATGTGGAAAACAAGATCAAACTTGGCACATATGAGTGATACTTGGTATGCCTTTTGGGTACTGGGTGGATTCTCTTCTTGTGGGCCTGTAGGACAGGAAGTTTTCAATTCAACAGAGACACATTTTTACATGATTGTGCATTTTGCCCCATAAATCTGCTTTGCTTCAAGGTTATTACATTTTAAACAGGGATGCAATATTAGTAGATAAACATATCTTTTGGATAAGTTAGTGATATTGTTGTGTTACGGCCACTGCGAGTAAAAGTCATAAAATGAAATTATTATCAGCAAAAGTTGGTCCCTGTCAGTGTTTACTATTCTATGTGATGTTTTTGTATTAATATAACTCGTGTATTAGCGTGTATGTTGCATTTTACCGCTGTAGATGTGTATGGTTGTGCTTATTTCAACTACTTTATATAAGATACTGTTGGGTTTAATCTACAGCAGAGTATCATATTCTATAAAATCATTGAGCACTGATTTGTAGGCGTTGTCCCGTTAGAACCACATATAAAACAGCCTTGTTCACAGCTTTGTGTGCACTTTTTTAACATTTTGATTTAGCTTAAATAGTAGGGAAATTTTCTCAAACAATAGAGGAACTTTAAATGCTCAAATTAATTAATTTCACCCAATTTGAATTTGATGCATGATGGGTGTTTTTTACCGGATAGGAAGGGTTTGACAAATAGTAATCTGAAAAGTAACTAGCAACAAAGGTGTCAGACAAATGTAGTGGAGGAAAAGTACAATATTTGCCTCTGAGATATAATGAAGTAAACGTATAATGTTCCATAAAATAGAGATTTCTTCCCTCTATATCATGGGCATGATATAGTTTAGTCCAATTGTTATGAGTGGATGGAGTAAAGAATCAGGAATACTTCACTCAAAGTGAATAAGTAGTCTGAAATCAAGCAGAAGTTAAGTGACAATGTGCAAAAATGAGCTAAATATGTTAAAGTAGTCTCAACATGTCCCTGTTCATAACACACAGGGCGTTTATCCTTTAGTGGATGGGCTGCTTAAAAAAAGAATTTGGGCCACAAGTGAACAGTGTACCCACTTCTTCAGGCACCACAACGACCCAGCTCACATTTGTACAGTAATTAGGATATTGAGTTACATTTCTCCATCAGTTTGTATGATGCTATTTTAACTTTTATTGGACGAGACCCCCCCCCCTCATTATGACACAAATGGTTTAGTCCACACCTGCACTAGATTAATTACGATTAAGATCACGGCTAATTTATTTTAAAACGGTCCAAAAGAGCAAAACAAAGTCAAATCAGGTTATTTATTATCTTTTTTTTAAAGAACAACACGCTGGGAAGAGGTGAAGTAAAAGCACAGGAGAGCAGAGTTAACTTAAAAAAAAGGTGAAGCTTTTAACGGAACATTAACGGTTGTTGTTTTTTTTTGATTCAGTGTAACGATAGCTACCGCCAGTGACGTCAGTCCAGCCGTTGGTATATATATATAGCTAACGTACAGCGATTTAACGACATTTAAGTGCACATATTTAAGCAAAACAGCAGTGTAACTAGCTGTTTGGATAGCTGACTTTAGGTGAGTTGGGGGGATTCAGACCAGCAATTGGGTCCAAACAGGGTGTCTAGGTCCATATGAGGTTCATATGAGGTTCATATAGGTTATTTATCTGTTACTTTCAGGCCAGGTGAACAGACTGAAGCACCTGCTGCAGCTCACTGAAGACAACAAGGTGAGTGCAGTACAGATACAGTAACACCTCCAGTTTACTGCACTTTCATGGGTTTAAATCTGTGGTATCGGAAGAATATAACATTTAGAAAACCCCTATTTTGTCATGGACACTGAGTGTGTACAATTTAAGATATAACTGTCTTAAAATGGGAAACCTACTGCCCTTCACTGTCCCTTAATATGTTGTTGCATTCACTTACTGCAATTAAAGGTAGTTAAGGAAACAAATGGCCTTTAAACCTACTCAGTTTATTTATGCAACCATAATGGCATATTGTTGTGTAATGTTAAAGCAAGTTGTACTACATTTTTATGGATTGTTTTCTGTGACTAGGAACACAAATTCATGCAGATTTACTAAGTTGTTGCCCATTCTTGGTGCGCTGTCGTGTATTTGAGTTCACTTCACTTCAACACAGCGATATCTGGCAACGAAGGCCAGTCAATACACATACAAGAGCACATTCCTGGGAGATTACTTTGTGACGTGTACACTGTAATTCTGCTGTTTACTCTGCAAATCATAGCAACACAGGAAAAAAAACAAAAAAAAAACGATTGTTGCTTTGATAATCTCGCCTTCTGTAAAAATCCTGCCTCATGTAGTGTTATATTTCTGGTACCTGTAGCCACACCAATACAGCGCTGTGTTGTTTTAATGTGGGGCTGCTTTTGATCTGAATGAGGGAGTGAAAGATTTGCCTTTTTGAATCTTGGTTTGTCAATCATTCTGCATTGTGCTTCAGCTTTGTGTAATAGGAACACAATGGTGGAGGGAAATTAGGTAGCTCTGGCTCATAGGTGCTCTATTGTTTCGTACTGATAAAGAAAGCTCAGACTGGGGCATTTTTCTTTTATCTTTGGCTTTATACAGTAGTCTGTGCACGGATATGACCATCTATAGATGTGTGTTTCGATACCAGTATCAGCTGCCATTGTGTGTGTGTGTTTAACAAAGAGCATTTGTTTTGCACCATAATAAGAAACCTGTTGCCCCCGGCTGAATGTATGGCTTTAACCTTGTAGTCTTTCTAAACTACACTGTTTGTCAGCGTTGTCTTGTCCCTAAATAACAGCCCTCTTCCACATCAACCCCTCCTTTCTTTCCACCTATCTGCTGTGTCCCCTCCCGGGTCAACAAACAGTGTTTGTACAGCCGTTTGTGTCTCTGTGTGATGTGGTGTGTGTGCTGTGGTGTGTGTGTGTGTGTGTGTGTGTGTGTTGTGTCTGTGGTGTGTGTGTGTGTGTGTGTGTGTGGTTGTGTGTGTGTAAGTGTTCAGAGTAAACAATGGTGGTTTGAAGCTGTACTGTGTTCCCTTGTTTCCCATTTAATTTTCAGGTCTCACCTCAGTTGTCCTTACTTATTGCCTTAGACCGTACCTTGTTGAGTGAATGTCAACACGTTTGTGATGTGTAGCAACTGTAAGTCGTGTTGCACTTTCATATAGGAAGGGAGAAAAGGCATTTTGAGGAACGACTGTGAAATGAATCCTAAAGATTATGTTTATATATACATACACTATACCAGGGAGCATACAATGTGGATGTGCTGGAGAAAGGTCACACTTTTGGTTAAATATTGGAAAAGTAAAGACATCCTGTTAAAATGTTTATTTAAAATGCTTTTTGTTGCCACCAGCAGAAATGAATGCAATTTTAATGGTGTGCAACTCGCAGCTGGTGATAGTTATTAATGTAGTTTTTTCCTTAATAACCTAAATTGTGATTTTTTTGTTGAAAGTCTGGGAGCATCAGATACAGTTTGAGTGTTACAGCGCAGTGTGTAGAAAACATGCAGACGGTTGTTGAGATGTTGTGGCTGGGAATATGTTTTGGGTGTGTCTGTGTTTGTGACAGTAGCTGCGATAAGATAAGGCTTCATGTGGTCTGTGAAACTCCCTTTTTTAATATATCTTGCTTTCACAGTTTGAAAGTTAAAGGCAGGGCTTGTGTGCTTGGTGAAGCTATAACATCCTCCACAGGTGATCGCCACTGTTGAGCCTGTTTACCTGCATTGCCTGTTGATCTTGCTAAAAGCCTCTCACACCCCCTTAACACACACACACACACACACACTCTCACACACACTAAACATGAGTGTGTGTACCCAGTTTGAACACACACATTAATAACAACTGTAATGCCATTCTTTGTCGAGTGCTTTTACAGGTTCAACATTGACCTTAGTGTTTAATCTTCCTGCACAAACGACCGTCACTTGATATGCAAACAAATCTTTTGTCACTGTCGGCCGACTCCCATGTTCTTTAGAGAGGGTGAACACGAGGGCAGAGCTGAGCCTATTCTCTGTCCGGAGATCATTAAAATACTTCTAAGACTTCTCTGATGTCAACTACAAAAAAAGGGGCAGGTCTGAATTCAGTTTATTTATTTATTTATTTATTTATTTATTTATTATTATTAAAATCCTATTTTCTTTTTTTTAAATGTTTTCTACAGTTGCAGTACAACAACAACATTACTTCTTTTGCTTTTTCCATTTTCCATTTTTGAGTACACAAAACAAAGTTGAAACTATCTTAACGACACAAACATTATATACGCAACAAATATACACAAAGAAGGTGAACAAATGGGGATGAATTAACACTTTGGTGGATAGGTTTGCACTATAGGAACAAGTAACCTTAAAGGCCGAGTTAAATAAAGGGATTATGTTATCCACCAATACAAATGCAGTTACATAAAGTCGGACCGGTTTTACATACTCCGTCCATTTAGTCCAGATCTGATGGAACTTTTCTGTTTGCACTTTAAGAGAAAATGACAGTTTTTCTATAATATATATCCCATAAACAATATCAATCCATTCCTCGATGGTGGGTGGTTCTGCCCTTAAACTTGTTTTTGTCATTAGTTTTCCAATTATCCCACTGGAAAGGGATCTTGGTGCCAAATGTATTGTTTATGTGTGTATGTATCTCTTTCCACTAGGCGTGTATGACCTTTCATCAAACGTTACAGACATCTTAACGCGCTCCACTGCTGTCGTTCAGAGGTGTGTCTTTGCTGCGAGTCTCCCACCTTCTGCCCGAAGACAAGGAGTGACCGTGCACACGAGAGATCATGAGCAAATAAAGAGACACAAAGGAAAGACTGTGAGGCAGAGAAAAACAAAAGTTGCCCTGTGTGTTTTGAATACGCTGTCGGCACCTTTTAATCTCCGCGCTGTGTTTTCCAAAGAACGACTGACATCTTTCTTTCTCACGTGAATGCACACCGCCTACCACTTCCTCTTACAAATACCTACAGGTCCAATCTCGGTAAACACATTCCCCGTACGTGCCCTTTTAATTACCCCCCTTTTTTTTAAAGCGACACACACGCACACAAAAGCTGAAATAAAGTGCGAATGAATGCACTTTGCCGCAGTAAGATGTCACTGTGGTCCGTTCATTCCTGCGTTTCCCTTTTCATCTTTTTCCCCCTCCAAACTGTTGACTCCCCTTTCCAATAAGAAACAGATGGGAGACCTTTCCTGCGGGCTTCTGCCAAATGGAGCAAATTCTCATTACAGTGTCTGCAAGCTCTGTTTATTCTCTCCAAGCTTCACCTCCACCCCTCGCACCATTCTGCCATCTGACGTGTTCGCCACTTGTTTCCGATGCAGACGTGTCGTTTCGATGTGCCTTGTTTTGCTGATTGCAGGATATTTATCGTCTTTAGGACATTATTTTTCTGTTACCACGTATCTCCGAAAACACCAGCCGAGAAGACAAACCATGCTTTCAGCTTAATGACGATGCATTTATTGGATAATCCGATGCGTCATCAACTGGTTTGTTTGGCTCGAGCTGTGATTACCAACTTGCGGGTCGGGGCATTTCTTGTAAAATACTGTAGTTTTATCCTTTCAGGCCATAACAGTGATTCACATGAAACAGTCTGAGATTGGACTTCTCACATAAACATGCCACAAGAGGACTACAGGGGTGGATTTGTTCCATATTAAGTCTTCCAGACCAAAAAAACAGCAATTGTATGACTCTTAAAGTGGGTTGGGAGCAGGAAGAATATTCAGAAACACAGTATTTGAAGTAGTAAACGTATTATCTTTGTATGTAGTTCTATTGTATTGAGCTATGGTTTTATAATAGTAGTTGTTTGTCTCACACTCCACGTTTTTACTTGGGCTTTTACATTTCAAGTCAGGCTCATTCGGGCGATCTTTACGCCGCAACACTCTCCGCTCACCTTCATCCTTACTCACGCCGTCTATACCCGCAAACCTTTTCCTCTCCCCGTTACTCTCTATCACAGACAAATCCCCGGCTCTGTTTGAGTCCCCGGTCTGAGAAGCTCGCACTTCGAATGGAATATAAATGACATCATTATGTAATATTCAATCTGTTGCTGCAGCAATATCCTATTCCACAGACAGACCCCCGTATGTTCCGGACTCACCGGTCTCCTGTTCTTTTTCATGGAGAATATTAAAGAGTTATTAAATTAATCTGTGCTCGCTGGCGCATGTTATTGCAGTGCAGAGATTTGTGAGGCGAATGAAGCCGTTAGGCCGCACCCTAAGCTGATTTATTAAGGGTGCCAGGGAATCACCAAATAGACCTGATAACCTGTTTTATTTTGCATAAGTGAACACTTTCCCTTAAATCCGCTTATGTCGCCCCCCACGCTTTTTTTTTTTTTAAATACAAGTTTAGTTATTTCTTGTATTTTGCTGCGTTGTCGTCACAGTCTCTTTGTTAATACTGTTAAGAGAGCTGATCATTTACAAAGGAGGGAAGTATTTCATATCATGCATTATTGCTCATATGATCTAGTCTGTACTCTGGCTTTTCCTATCCAACTGCAAATTGTTAATTTCTCTTGTTTGGTGGATCTTGGGCTGTACTACGAGCTATGATTGACCTCATTTTAAAAAGTCCGTACAGGCGGTGTTGTAAAAACGAGGAATCTGAAGCTCTTCTCCTTCTGTCGCAGCTGTACTGCTGCATGTTTCCAGTGTGTACTCGCCAAAACAAAACATAAAATAACAGCCCAACAGACAGAATGTGTTCGGTCACCTTTTAATGGACCTTAATTTGAATTTCACGCCGGTGGTTCTGCATTCCCGGTCTCTTTCCCTCTCTCACTGCTGGCTCACTGACTGAAGGAGCACACAAACAGTCGCAGCGTAAAAAAGTCAAAGTGTGAGACAGCTGGGGGACGTGAGCTGGAGATGCCCAACAAGTGCACGCGCCGTGTGCACAGCCAGGCATCTGTGTGTCCTCTCGCCCCGACAGAATCAGCAGATTTAACACCCGTTGATTCCACCGCAGATTCCTAACCTCATTTATCAGAGTGTATGCCAGCAGTGTAAACATTTAATCCAGCGTGAGATTTTTGGGCTCCTTTGGGTCAACAGTTTAGCTGTTGCTTTTTTTTTTTTTTTTTTTCCAAGCCTCGAGACAAAGTCTGCTTTCAATTATTTCTGCAAAATTGCTTTACAGGGTCCATGCATGATTAAATATTCATTATGTTAAACTAAGCACTTTCTTTGTATATAAATCCATATTAGATTTGGCTGGCAGGCTGCCTAAAGCCACATGAGAAGGATTTTCTGGTGCAAAAAAAGCCTCGGACCTCCTTAGCAGCTCTTTTCTCCTAGGTTTGTTTGTTTTTGTTCTGATGTAAATGATGACTTGTTGATATTTTTCTGCCTTTTTTGTCCTCCTGGCCGGGCGCACACAGGCCTTTTCAGTTGGGGGGGGGGGGAAATGTTGGAATTTAAAGTGGGCATGGGAAAAATAAACAAGCGTGTCAGTCGGTCTGGCGGCAGGGGAGCAGCACTGATCGGTCCAAAAAAACTGGACTCTCTCTGAAGAAACCCGTGTGTGTGTGTGTGTGTTTGCGTATACACTGTATGTGTTTGGAAAATAAGGGGCAGGGGCTGAGGAAAGCCATTCCTTTTCAAATATGACCGTTTCCCTGAAAATATTTACCTAATATTTTTCTCTTTCAAAGCAAAATTGACCTCTTTGATTGCAAAGATTGCTCCAAAGACCTCATGGAAAATAAAAGAGTATTTGAAATTCCTGAGTGGATTCGCCAGGGCTGCCTAGCGTGAGCCCGTGTTTATTTGTTTTCCAACTTCAGGAGGGATCAGGGTTGTGTTGACTCAGAAGGTATTTGGTTTGTCTTCTGTTACAGACATCATGAAGGGGCTCTTACTGCAGATGGTCAGAAATGGGACAAACCTGAAGCAGCTGTGTACTCTTGTTTCTTCAGAAAAGAAGAAATTATACCCCTCTCTCTCTGCCAAGTAATATGTTTTATAATTTGCTACTGTGGTATTGTGTCTTACATGGCTTTTTTATCGTTGTTTTCACTGAAGCGGAGTCCAATAAGTGCTTCACGAGCCCTCTCGCCTTTGGCAGTGCAACCTGTGCTGCTTGGCCCTGAGCTGCTGGAGTGCGGCTTGTTGTAAGCGGCTGAGGAATGCATATCACTCTTGAATGAATTGGACAGGCACTAACCGCAGAAAGGAGAGCCTGGTGTTCTGTAGAACAACATCTCAAGAAAAGGAAAATGTAACAGCAGAAGCTTCAGTCCTAACCTCCACACTCCTTCTGTATAGCAGGCGAGTGTGCCAGGAGAGACAGTGGTATAGAAAGGTGTAGGACTACCATGTAGATATTCTGGGTGGCCTAACACACAGAGACCCATAGAGGGTGTGTGTGTGTGTGT
>NW_023339663.1:6973128-6973699 GCF_004916995.1 Morone saxatilis
TGTGTGTGTGTGTGTGTAGTAACTTAAAACTTTCCCTCAGTCTCAGATTGAACGAAAAAGAAAGCTATAGGAACTGAAATTACAGAATTCGTTCCCCTCGCAGTAAAAATACTCGCGCACAGTTCATATTACGAAGATAATGACCTGATGAAGCAGTCTGCAGATATTATCCGCCGAAGAAAGTTCGTATTGCCACATTCAGTAGAAATGAAGCAAACAGTTGAATGACGCTAAGGAAATGACGTGAATCCGTCACGTAGGTAGTTAATTAACTTTGCACAGTCTGACTTCAGTATTATCATTATTATACGGGGCTCTTATTAAATTGAGTCCCTGAACCAGAGCAGCCTTTAAGTGAGCATTGATCATCTACTTTTATAACATTCGTCTGGTGTCCTACCTCTGTCTCAATGCGGCAGCGGGAGAGAAACCTTTCAAAGGGGAACCTGATATTTGTGCCTCCTCCGTGTCCACAGTGTTTATTTACCTTCTCAAACGGGTGGTTTTTTTGCATCCATTAAGGGCGTTTTCACACATTTTGGTCTCATTTGGTTCGGACCGAACTGAAAAG
>NW_023339663.1:6973799-7008979 GCF_004916995.1 Morone saxatilis
AAAGGGAGACGCAACACACGTACGTGGTGACGACACGCCGCAGGTATGTCATGGAAAGTTCTTTAGTGCGATAGCAAAATGTGAAACCGAAAGTAACGGGATCCAATGTATACAATGTAACACAAACGTTGGTCTTTTAGGTGTGAAAACGTCTTATCATGCCTGCTCTGGGTGGTTGCTCATCTTGAAAGACGATGATGTTGTTTTTACATGTATAAAACATCTTTTTGACTTGATGGAGCTTTAAAATTCATAGTATTTTGAATTGTGTAGGAAAAAAAATCCAAGCCAGAGTCACAGATTTTTCGCTGTAGCATGGTAAAAGTCATTTTCCTCTCCCTGTCACCTCTACATTAACTCTGCTGTCCTTCACTGTCCAATAAAACATTGTAGCCCAACACGAAACCTTACTCACAGGATATGACTGGCACCTGGACTGAAGAGGGCAAACGGAGAACAATGGAGGAACAAGGGGTTCTCCATTATGAGAATTAATCCAATCGCAGCTCCGAGCTGAAAGCGGGCTTTGTTAATGGGGCCTGTACAGTCAATTATCTTAATTGTTCCATTTACAGAACCTGCTGCGTGTTTCAGGAGCCGGCGCTCGAACTTGAGGGATGAGCTCAGTCACTCTCCATAATTGTAATCGTCAATAGATTCACTTATGAGCGTCAGGGTGGCTATAAGGAGGATGAGGGTAACCGCAGGTCGTTCAGGGTGGGGGGGCGGGGTTAACGTGATAATGAGAAGTGGATGGAGGTTCAATTTGAATGTTTCTGAGCATGTAATGAGATGTAATGTTTGATATTCTGTAAGGTTAAACAGCCTGTTTAGATTCGACCAATCTCATTAGGCCCTCAAATATTACATTACATATAATTACGTAATTATTTTATGTTATAATGTGTTGCTAAAGGTTCAAGCTAAGCTGTCATGAATCGATGATATGTGTTGTTAAAGTGGTTCCTCTCTCTCATACGTGCTTTCTCTTTCTCCTCTCTCTCTGTGCACATATTCAGTAGTTGCTGTGGTTCGGTTTCAATTTGGGCGTGCTGGAGAGTGACTAACATGGAGGCCCAGTGGAGAAGGTCAAGCACTGGCAGCCATTAAACTCACTTGTCCGAGGTATCAAGTGCTCTGCTTTTTGACCATGTAGTGTTTGATGAGCTGCGCCATAATATAATCACTTGTTCTCTGCGCCACATTGGCCTTTCTGAGCAGCGCTTCACACTGTTAGAGGCGTTATAAAACTGCAAGATTTTTTTTAAAAAAGCCTGTCGCAGAGAGATAAATAGAGCGCCGTTTGGCCGAAAGAGAAGATGTTAATAAAAGGTGTGGAGAGGATGAGTGAAGATGATTGAAATCTATTTTTAGGCGGGCTGTCGAAAGAGTGGAAGCACTGTGGTACATGCTGATTTAGCTTATTTGGTTATTATTTAAGTTTATTCTTTTTTAATCTAAACAAAATCTAAAATATACACCAATGTCGTATTGTATAAACAATAAAAACCCTGTAAAAAAACTAAACGATGAGCGTGACGACAGAAACGAAGTGAGTTGTCTTACTAATAAAGAAGTCAGGAACTCCATTTTTTATTATCTTTTTCTATCATTCTGTGAGAAACTGATTTTATTCCTCCCACAGCGTGAGTCTGTGAACAGCGAAGGTGAAAGTAGTCGGTTAATGTGAATGCTGAGCTTACTAAAGCCTCGTGCACACCACTTTGACAAGTTAAGAAATCCAAAGTTTGACAAGGCCTGAGGTGCCAAGTGAAGCTAATCATAGTTTATAAACTCAAATAGACATTGAATTGTCTTTGTCAGTTCCTGTGACGCACTGTACGACTAATTTAAACCGTGCCTGGACCTTTTGTTGTTTAATAATTAACAACCTATTCGAATGTTTCCATCAGCCCGTTTTTTTGTTTAGTTTAGTCAGTTTATCATGTTGCAGTGAGACCAAAAGTTTTCTACATGTGTTTTCTGTTACGGCCGAGCAGCATGTTCATTTTCAGTGACCCTCGAAACTCACGAGCAAGCACGTAAGCACACGACGCGATTTGGCTGGTATTCAGTCCAATCCAGTAATCACATTACCTCAGAGCAGAACTGAAGACATTTTTATAAATAAGCAATCGCACAGTGGCAAATTTAATTCAGTGCTTCATAATTAACCTTGGGAGGAAAACTCATTTAAGTCTATTAAATCATCAAATGAGCTCAGGTAAAGCTAAACTTGATTATGCTACAAAAAAAAAAATCCTGTTACAGTCTTTGAGGTGAGGAAATACTGTCACTTACGGGAGCCAAAGCAGCTCTCTATTTGAGCCGTTAAATTGTGGCTCACACATCAATGCAATTAAACTCGTCAGAGGAATACTGACTTTCTGGTTGAATTCACAATGTTAATTAGCCGGTTGGGATTTTTTGAAATAAGTTATTGCTCTGCTTTATCTTGTGCTCTGGGTGAGTGATTCTCATAAAGACTAGAGCCTTTCTCTGTGCCTTCCTATCATAGGCGACGTGTGGGGTGAAGTTGCAAAATAATTGCAAGGAAGTGTGTAACTAATGATTTCCACAAAGCTGCAGCGCATAATGTGTTGGTGTTTAAAATGCAAATTTCTCCTTGTTTATTCAGGGAGCATATTCAAATGCCAACTTATAAACTATGTGCTATTTCTCACCATAGATTTGGTTAAACTTGCAAATGTATAACAGTCTCATTTCAGTCCTGCAGAGGTGTTTATAGATGAGCTGTTCAAGTTACCTTACCACTTATTATGTGTGTGGATTATTTTATTTGAAGCCTTCCCATCTTAACGTCTGCATTATCTCTGAAGAAACCTAGTTTTAGCTCACGTAGGCACCATTTTTCACATCCCACACTCTGTTTTAATCAAGTGTAGAACTTGTTTAATAATGTCTGCATGTTAAAACACGAGTAAACGTTTGTAGGTGTGAATAAAGCAGGCAGGGTTCCTTTAAAAACATCTGAGGTCGTGGTGGTTGCCCCAGCACTGCCCATGACCTTTGGAGCTGCCACCAGTGGCTAACTGTAATTTATCAACATCTAAACTTTCCCCTGTGCTCGCTCAAACACGTGTGGGAGAGCGGCCACTGACATTAAAACTCAATTAGCAAGGCCACTTTCTAAATAATACATTAGCAAAGTGCATTAGCTGCACATCGCCTGGTGCCCAGAGCACAGCTCTCGCACTACATCTCAATATGTCAGGGCTACAACTGCACTGGAGCTAATGTGTTGGAGTGGGGGGTTGCATTAGGATTCAGATGAGCTGCAGCAATCAGAGCATTGTCATTTAACATGGAGGAGGAAGTTCTTGTTGGCCTGGATATTCAGTATTTTGCTCGTCTGTTAGTGAACTTGATTCCTGATCTCACCTGCTAGAAGTCTTATATTAATGTAAGTTGGCACACTATACGGCCATAAAGCATAAATGTGTGTTTGTAAGTGGTTCATGTTGTCTGTTTGTGCAGAATGTCTCTTTTCAATTCAACTCTTTAGCCATGTGTGCCTCTAGGGATGAATGACCTTTCCTTTAAGCTGGACCACCAGGTTGATGTTTTTGTTTTTGAGTGAAATCTTTCAGCAACTATTAAATGGATTGACATGAAATTTGGTGCAGACTTTAATGCCCCCCTCAGGATAAGGGAAATAACTTTTCTTCAAGAATTGCGAAACATCATCAGCTGTACTTTGTGCTGATTGGCAAATGTCAACATGCTAAACTATGACAGTAAACATACCAGTTAAACATCAACATGTTAACATTGTGAGTTCAACACTGTCACTGTTTCAATACACCAATAAATTCTATTTCAGTATTTTGTCTTCCACCTTTTTGTACCGTCAGTGAGACAAAAACACGGGGAAGGTAAACCGAGACAATGATTCATCCTTGGATTTGTGCATAACCCTGCTGTAGCCGTAATCCCAACATTACTGAATGTGCTGTGGTTTAAACTACCGTGTTGGTAATATTATGAAATAGAAGCTGCTGAAATGCATCCGCTTGTGGCGCAGTCATAATACTATATCCATAACTTTGAATTTGACTGTACAAAATCCTATTAAGGAAATGCTACCGCCGAGCAGGGCGAGACCATCTGCCGCAGCACGAACATAATACAAACAAATACTATAAATAGATTACAGGAGGCCTTATCCTTTATCCACGCAAAAAGATGCTCTCTGTATTTATGCAGAGGAGAGAAATGTGCTAATCTGGCTTTGTTTCACTTAGTGGCTCATTGCTCTGTCTTTGGTTAATGACTCTCTGGCTCAAACGCACACCAACCGTCAAAGTAGCTCACTGTAATGCGCTGGGTCACCTGGGTTGTTGCCCTTGTCCAACCATCTTAAGCGTAAACAGATACGACGGGAGTAAAATGAATTGTCTTTTTAGGATTCCGAAATAAAGGCCTTAACTCATACTCTCTGGCTTCAGCCTTGGCAGAAAACAGTTGCAATCATGAGCTATAAAAGATAAATACATTTGCAAGTGATTACCGTTAAGCTGGTTCCTCGTCAACACCAACCAGGACATGAAGGTCCCTGCCAAGAACAATGAAAGCTCTGGGTTTTTGCATCCACAAAAAATATTGGAAGGCATTGTTGAGGGATAAACACACTCAGCCAAAGTGGGTTGGATGTTTTCCTTGTGTTCCTGGCACAGCCGTCAGTTTCTGCAGCTGTCAGTGGTGTGGTTGTGCTAAGGCGCTGTGAATCCCAGGCTGACTTTTTACTGGCTGTGGTTGTCTTTGTGATGACAATGTAGAGACCGATCTCCTTCCACCCACACTCATTAAGGTCTGGTATGGTTTTCTATCGCTCCCTCACTCTCTTTATCATCCCTGTTTTAAACTGTGAGGTTTTAACTACCGTGTTTTGGAGTCCGTGCACCACTGCAAAATAATTTAGACGTCGTATCCTGGTTGTTACATCTACTGACATTATTAATGCAAATTAGCCATCTGCATCACTGCACACCAGCACTCTGCCATTTCTACTTCACTTACTCAACCATCGCTCTACCAAGGACCCAGAATTATTAAAAATATGACCACTCCTCAGTCTTGTCTTCTGTTATATTACAAAAAGGATTGAGACACACATCCAGCAATAGGTGCTCTGTGGTAGGTTTGGCAGCCAGCCACCAGTTTTGGTTGGAGAGATGATTGTTTTTACCATTTTTAATGAATTTTACCAGCAGAGATAACGATGCTATGTAATTATACCACATATTTGTTAAATGAAGAAGTAAGACACGCACTCAAAGGCAACAGAAATAGCAACATGTGTCTCTAGCATCACGTATCCACAAAAATAAAATCAACTGACATGAAACATTTGGATTGTGCATTTGCAATGAAGCTTATTAAAAGTGTCCATAAAAAAAGAAGCCTGTAGTTTCAGTCATGTCAGGTGAGAGGTGGTATTGATCTTCAGAAGGATTTTTTTGACTGTTGTTTTGTGTTTTTCGTACCCTCCAATAGCCAATACGTTGATTTTTATATTAAAAAGAAGCTGACGTAGCAAACAAGCAACTAAATGACTAAAATTATTTGAACTTTTTAAATTTGGTGACTCAAACAGTCATTAACATGCTGCTGCATCAATCAAACAACAACTTTAAGCCCACAAAGATGTCTGACTACAGAATAATAATAATGTTAATAACACCTGCATTGTGAGATAGAAGGGCATTAAAGAAGGATGAGGTGAGATATTGAGGATTAACTGCTGTACGTGCCTGTGATGACTTATTTTAGAGAGGCTTTGTTTTCATTCCTGACCACCATTTTCAGATTTAACCTCTCAGGAGAATGACTGACTGTAAGAAGTACAGTTTTTCTTTAGATGAGGAAAAACACCTTTTATGGTGTGAATTAGTTGGCTCTAAAAGTGAGAGGAACGTTTGTGTTTTCAAGTTAAGATGGCTTAATGTGGACGTAGTCAGCGAGGTTTGGTTTATTGTTTCGACTGTGAAAGCCAACACATTGCCAGAAGTTGAATTTAACCAGCTTATGTTTCGCTAAAGGTTGAAAGTTTGAATGGAAAGTGGAAATATAAGGCACATTGTATGAGTATAATAAGCAATAAATAGGCCAATAAATTGTGCCAGCATCTTTGTAATCATAGAATAAGTCACTTATTTAACATTACTCTAAGGAAAACCATGTTCCTTGTTGTTGTTGTTGTTGTTGTTGTTGTTGTTGTGACACAAACGTAACTACAGCAGGGACGGTATCAAAAGTTTTTGTTTGCTTTGCGTCTGTTGTTGCCAAATAAGGTTTGAGCTAGTACAGAACATATGAACAGTCCCCTGGTTGTTTTTTTGGTAACTATGTCCATTGTTTAGTTGGTAAACTGGTCAAGAAACCTGTTTTCACGGTTAAAAACAGCACAAGAGACTCCTGTACTTGTCATATATACGACTGTTTGATTTCCTCTCCAGTATATTG
Source organism: Morone saxatilis (assembly GCF_004916995.1). Lineage (NCBI taxonomy): Eukaryota > Metazoa > Chordata > Actinopteri > Moronidae > Morone > Morone saxatilis. The sequence goes on from NW_023339663.1 coordinate 6,980,286, forward strand.
TTTAAACTCCTCTATTAAATAGCATCACGTTCTTTCTACCCTCCTCATCATAAGTCATTTGGCCAAGATAACGCTGCCGTAGCTGATATTAATGTTTAACTCTGATGCAAATAAAGGCCTCTGCACCTTTGCCCTTATTAACTGTCAGTGTCATTTGCTGTAGGATGCGGAGAAAGAGACGCAAACTGCTCGTACGTGCTCATTAAATGTGTTTGATCACCCAACCAGACTACAGCTATGTAAATACTTATATCACAAACCTATATAATCTCTATTTAGTACAGACTTCGTAGTAGTATCTGTGGCCTTACTTCATATTGCTTCCTGCAGTGTAAAACAATGAGATTAATCATTGTTACTAGCTCTGCAAATGTTGGTTAAAGGACAACCCTGATAATGGGGTGAACTAATAGACTGTGCATATAACTGAACTTGGCTCGACATCTAAGTTGACGGTCTTAAACGTGGTTTGGAGTTACAGATTTCTCACTGCTTAACTGGGTTTGTGGTGCTTCCAAGTTCTTGCTTCCAGGTCTTCAGTACCTTGTTTTTCTGGTACATAATGTTGTCAGGTGCGTTGCTCTCCATTGGGGATCCAGTCCCCCGTCTGTGAATGAGCTTAAGACGCAAGAAAACCCAAGATCAAGCTCGTGTTACATCCTAATTAATTTCAGTATACATTTAGCCAATTCTGCATGTTTCTATTTCTGCAAGGTGCAAAGAGGCAGACATGGCATGCATATGTGAGGTTTCCCTTTGATCGGGGGGAAGATCTTTTTTTAGACGTTGAAATTTTGACCCCCAATAAAAGCTGTTTTTTTTTTTTTTCTGTTGAAATGCACTAGACTATTTCAAGACGCTGGACTCTAAAACGTGGTTATTAGGGCCTAAGTTGACCTCAGATGGAGAAGATAAGTGTGTGCAGGAGCCGGAGTATAATTGCACCAAAAGCTGGCAGGAGCAGCAGAGTGTGGTGCATTTGGATTTTCAGTCTCTGGATGAAAATGAGTAGAAATGAGTCATGTATGAGTGGGGCTACTCACAGGCTGCCACAAGAGCTGTCCAAGTGGCTTTTCAAAAGAGACATAATTGCTTTCCTTTTCAACTGAGCTCACACTGGTTACAAGAAAATAGCATACTGAGTCTTTTTTTTTTGTGCGCGCGTGTTTTAGAGAAGCTCTTTTTAACAAAGCCGACATTGTCACATTGAATGTGATTAGTAGAGATCACACAATAACCCCTGTTATTAGCCGTTGACAATGACATGGCTTTCATGTCAGATGCTGCTTTTTACGAATACAACATTTACAATTGAACGTAAAAAATATATATTTGTAGAGATGAAGACGGTGCTTGGTCCAGTGAAAAGCTACAGGAATAACTTTGCATTTGCATTTCAGATACTTAAGATCCTTCAAACATGTCCTGTAGTTTAGAACGCAAACACAGAGAGAGAGAGAGAAACCAGGTGTACGGTGCTTTGTTTCAAAGCTCCTCTGCTTCTGTTAGTAGTGAACATGACAGGAGCTATTTTCACCTTTGCTGCATTAGGCTGGCAGCTACATTAGTGAGACATCACAGGCTTTATGTGAATGCACGTATGTACTTGTTTTCTTGCTTGTAGAAGCTCATAATCGCTGCTGTCTACTCTAGTATAGTGTGTATATATAGTATATTGTATATAGTCTGCTATCGAGACAAGTTCTTTCATAAAAGCCTCTTTTAAGGAAAACTGTGTCTTATAACAACTTTAATTCTACTACAACATTATTGTAGTGAGTATTATCCTAACAAATGAGTCAAAATTGTACCCGGATGTTGGTCTGTAGATGTTGTCGGATGCTTACAAATTAACTGTGTAACAAATTAGCTGTTTGGCTTTGTTTTTTCTTCACAAGTTAATCTTCAATTTGTCTGACTGCTTGTGTTTCTTGTCCCATGTGACTTTATTTCAGCCAGAGATATGAAAACAAATCTCAAGTTGTAGTAAATGTTCAGCAGGTCCAACTACTCCTGTGTACTGATAGGTGACTTTGTGATGTGTGTTTTTTGAGGCACTCACTCTCCAGACTGTTTTACAGATTTAAGGTTTGCCAACGTAACTTATCCCGTATCCATGTTTGTCCTGCGTTACCTCTATTTGCCCGAACACATTTTAACAGTGAGCGGTGTACTCCACCCTCCCTAGGACCTCCCCTTCCCTCCTGTGCCCTTTGTCTACTTTTTTTTCTCCTATTCACTTGTTAAATCTATAAACCATTTAATATGGCCAATGACTTTCACTGTTCTGATAGGCTGTCATGTCCTGCCAAAGCCAATATTTGTCTAACATTTTATTGGCAGTAGCAGGTTGGAAACAGTTAGGTGGTGCGGTGGCATTGTCTTTATAAAAAATTTAAAAAAAGGACTCTGCCAACAATAAAAATGTTAACTGCCATGCTATGTGCCAACTAGAGGGATAATTGCCTCAGCTAATACGAGGTAGTGATACTGAACAGTGACATTGTTGTAACTTACCAGGTTGTATTTGGCAGAGCCTTCACAAACCCCTTTAAGTCGATGTAGATAATTTTAATAGCTTGAGCGAGTACATGACTTGAACATCCTGATATATATGCATGCACTATACATTTTTACTTAGAAAATGACTATATTATCAATTATATTGGCACTTCTTAGGAGCTGTTAGAGATATTTTGTCCATAAAAACGTCATTCTCATTACCACATTATAAAGAACACTTGTTTTACCACTTCTGAATACAGAAAAAAGCCAGTTTTCTACTGTTTTACAGCATCTAACATGGAAAAGGAGGAGGAGATAACATATTATAACCAGTCAGGGATCATGGCTGTGTTCATGTTCGGGGCTCGTGGCTTTAAAGTTTAGTTCCTAGAATGAGTGCAGCAAGAAAAAAAAAAGAAATTGGTCAGGGATCAAATGTTACTCAAATATCAGAGATAGCACTTTAGTCACCTGCCAAGCAGATTCAAGCCGACCTTCAGGTGAGGTAAAGCTGTTTTAACCCAGACCATCTGTGGCCAACTCGGTGAAAGGGGGCTACACACTGCAAGGTCCAGGAAAATGTCACCGGCGAAGTCTCAGAAGAGAGTGAGACTGGACTTTGCAAGAGCTCACTTGAACAAGAACCAACAAAAATCCCTTTAAGGCAATAAATGGAAATGTAAAGTTCAGTTCAGTAATCGTCCAAATCATCAAAAACCTGTCTTAGACATCTACTGACGGTTCACCTACCCGCTTTGAGCTCTTACATTTCAACTATTAGTTCAACTGCTTTCAGTGTTTGTTCAGATAATAGAGCTTCAACTTCCTGCAGATAAGTAACATTTCTAATTCTTTTGGAGATTACATTTCAACCTATTTCAAACTCCTTTGTTTAAAAGTGTTTGCACCTGCTCTTTTTAGTGTAACACGTTATTCACTAGAAGATGAAGCCTTTTCTAGTTTTGTCTGGAGTCTGTATTGCCAAATAGTTAAAAAAGTTAACCTTGTTGATTGTATTTATTTTAGTGTTTTGATTCATAAAAGTGGGTGAAATAAGTACCAATAATTTTTTAAGAAAGGCATACATCATCATCGATACAGTATATTTTTTAAAAACTATAACTATTATCTCTTATCATTTCAGAACCTCAAAGAAAGAACTTCAAATTTCCCTAAAATCTGGAGAAAAAACCATCATTACTGACACACACTGCTAAATATTGAATATGTATCACCAGGAGATGGCAGTACTAACCATGAAAGATGCTCACTTTGGTAGCTGGTGTTGTGTACCTGTCCGTCCCCACCCCCACTGCTGTTGCTCTCACATCTATATTAAAAACACACTGTGCCATATTCCTTTGATCTATCTGTATACCAGCTGCATTTTTTTAAATGTCTTCATCCAGCTCAGCTTCCATTATACGGCGTATGGAGGATATTGAAGAATGAGCAGGTTTCTTTGTTTTCGAGCAGAGATGTTGCAGGGACACACTGTGTTGGCTTTACACTTAAGCACTAGACACTGATTAACCTGTTTGTAAGCTTTTATGACCTGCTCTAGTGACGATGATGACAGACCTGTGGACAGTGGACCACTCCACCTGCCTGCTACCAAAGACTGTAAACACTTGAACTAACACAAACTCGGGCTAATGTTTGACAAAGTCAAAGGAATTCCTCTTTCAGCAGGTCGTTCTACAGAACTCGTAGACTAGCTTTCTGAGATTAACCCGAAATAACGTGCAAATCTGATCCTTTTGTCTTCTGTTTTTTTAGGCTTCACGTGTTTGTCTTGCTCACGACGAAGGAAGAAACAAAGCAAATGTCAAATACCATATCCACGTCTAACATTAATCAATCCCCGCACCTCCACACACCTCCGCATTATAACAAAGGAAAACCAACAGCACAAAAAAAGACTGACTCACTAAATGTTTAACTAGTGTGAAAAGATGACATCAGTCCACACCCGCAGTCTTCCCCTCTCTATCTGGGCCACAACCTGAGGGGTACTGGCCTTATTGCCCAGACAGCGTTCCCCCTCACTGTTGTTCTAATACTAGTCAAACATTATTTTGAATGGCCAAACTCAATAGTGGCAGTGTTCAGCCTGGCAGTGTAAATATTAGCAGAGCACACAGAGAAGCAGGAGTTGCTATGTGTGTATCTGTGTGCTAAGTGTCGTCTCTCTGTCAGCTATGTCTACACAGTACACAGCAGCAACAATAAGGTTGGTGGAGACAAAAAGAAAGGGGAGGAAAAAACAAAGAGAAAGGAATTTGGGCTCATTCTGGCCTGATGCGCTTCCTTGTTTGACAAAGAAAGACGTACCGTTTTTCTATTATTAGCTGTTAGCAAATTCTTGCCGTTATCTGTGCTGTGTCTGTTTAGCCTCACACTTATTGTGATGCATCAGTGCAGCTGTTAAACATGTTGTCTTCCCAATGCATCCCTGTGCTAATAAGCTGAACACAAAACAAAACGTCTTTGCCGTGTTGAGAAAAGTCAATTTATTCTGCCAACGGTCTTTTCCTAGAAGTCACATGGCGGCCTACATAAACAAGACCGGGGCTGTCGCTTTGTCTCTCATTGCGGCTTTCGTACAACTGTTGAAGATTTCGTGCCACAAGTTCACTGACCATCAGTTCATCAGGAGAGTCAAGGACTCCCGGACGACTGATTCTACATAGGGTACTGTATGTTCTCTGGTAATCTGCCATGACAAACGTAGAGTGGCTTTGTTTACTCACTTTTGTTTACTCATCCCTCAGGAGAAGTTTGTTCAGTGGCAAGTCAAACATCAGGTGTTAAAGGAAATGGTCTACCTTGAATCATGACGCTCAGTATCCTGTCATTGCCCCTTCATAAAGAATCGCTTCAGTGAATGTCAGTCTTGCTGGTGGAGCTCATTTATACAGTCTTAAAGTGTATTTGGGTACTTGTATGTAAGACTGTTTATGTCTATGAAAAGGAAACCATAAATCTTGCACACTGTTAGTCAAATGTACTTTATTTAGGCACGTTTTCGTCCGTAGAGCTTCGTGTTTTGGTCGGGTAAACAGAGGTGTTGGTTCCATATATCTAAATTCAAGTAAAGAAGTGCCAAAGATGTGGTTGAGTAGGACCAGCAAGTTTATTCCCATTGTCCCAGTCAATACATATCTTTGATGGATTCTTACTAAAAACCTTTTTATGTTATGTGCGTATGGATAAATTATAACATTGGCCAAATCCAGTATAACTTGTGTGAAGAACTAATTTATTTTTGTAAAAGTAAAAAGTGTCATAGTTACGATTGCCATGATTCCATTTTTAAATCTCTTAATCATTAATTTTGTGTTTGCCAATGCTCACTCATACTCAGGTGGATCATTAAAGATAATTAATTATTCATTTGTCGTGTCGTTGGTTTACCTTGACCCCTCTTTTACACCTGCTTTCATTCATGCTATAGGTAGAATCACAGTGCCAGAGAACTTTGCTGTTCACTCTCAGTTGGAAGAAACAGAAAGAGCAGCTGTGAAAATGTTTGCAGTTTTATCTCAGGAGAAATGGGCGGGAAGTACAAGCGTCTTCAGCTGCTTGAGAAGCATTCTCTCGAAATATTGTTTGTTCTGGGCACAGACACAAAACACCAATGTAAGTGCCGGGCTAGGCAAGCAAATAAACAAACAGGCTAATATTGACTATAGTTTTATGTTTGTTGATATGTGCCATATGTGCCTGCTGCTCCTGCCAAACAAATCAAACAAGATTTATCTCACTTTCTGTGTATTTAGTTGTTTTTCAATAAAAAAAAAAAATCAGTTTGATTACCAAAACCTGAACTGTGCCAATGTTATTGTTTATTAATAAATGATCCAAAAATGTTCTTCGATATGTTGCTGAGCATTACTAAGTAGGAGTTAATGCTGCTTTTCATATTCATATACAGGCATCTTGTTGAGCTGCTAAAGCCTGCGGAGTTTAACAACCAGACAATGCTTATTAGGTCACTCTAAGTTTGTCAAAACTTACCTGATACAGGTATTTTGCATTTATTTTACCCTCAGGCGGCTGCAGAAATGCCTACCTGGTCTTGCTTTTGGCCATAGGGCTTCACCTGTCAGTTTCAATTGTCGCCCCAGGCTTCCCAACGTGAACCCGGGCTGACACACTGTATTTCTCACACATTTAGCAGTTCCAGCAAGTCAATTTCAAGAAGCTATAACACAAGAGAACAGTAGTAGTATTCTACAGTCTGACTGCCTCCCTCCTTCTGTATGTGTGAGCTGGGGTGTGCATCTGTCACTCTATATGTTGTATGTTCATGTGTATGTGTTCTGCATCTCCTTTCCCAGAGACTGCCAGACATTGAGGCATGGCCTTGGGCTCATTCTCATGCAGGCCCATGGTGTGGGGCTGTGGCTAGGAGATAATTGCTTCTCTGAGGAGTGGATGGCCTTGGAGCTTTCTTCATCTACCGGTGCCAGCCACCAACCTGTCCATCATGTGGGCCTGATGACTGACATTCTCTGAGGAGAAACAAAGGCTATTAGCAGTGTATGTGCACAGCTGCTGCACAAGCATACAGAATTAACTTAAACATAACTTGCTTGCATACAAAGTGAGACACCGGCACATACACCATCAACACTATCCTTGTGTTTTTCTTCACTTCCCTTCCCATTATCATCCTCCCTCCCCTCCTCCTCTTCCTGTGCTTTCTAATCTCACTTCACACCTGCTGTCTCTGACATACATGTTTCCCCTGAGAGAAGAGAGTGAAGCTTGAGTGAAGGGCTAAGGCTTTGTGTGGGAGGTGGAGAGGGGGAGACAGATTGAGCCTATTTCATACCAGACCTCCCTGTGGCTCTAGTTTGGGCTTCAAAGATGAGGTGTATCCACCCACAGGGCAACACTGGTGCAGGATGAAGCCAAAATGGGGTGTGGTAATCAAAGTGGACATCAGAGTGCTGTGAATTTTTAATAATCCTTAAATGTGTTTAAATGCATAGACAGATACCAGAAGAAAGGCATAAGGATGCAGTTGGTTCATTATTAAATGGTTTTCGGAATATTCTTCTCAATTCTTGCTCAAACAGAGGTGCTTCTGTCCTCTAATGTTAACCTGAGATCCTTGAATCTCCAGTTGTAAAATAGTTTTGTATTCAAAGGACATATTCAACTAAGAGTAGACATGTGTAAGGCGTCAAAGCCTCCAGCAGAGTCCTCCTACTACTGGTTGATTGGCATGTCTTTGACACTGGTGTGTATTTCAGGTCCCTCCACAGGGTGTGGAGCTCTAATGAGGGGGAAATTTGTGCTTGCTAAGCATGGCCAGATTTATGAGCCAGCAAGGCTCTCCAGCTCTGCACTGACAACGGATATAAATATAAGGACTCTTCAGGGGGACTGTATCACATGGGGAATTGGGACCCTCCCAACAGGTTTGTGTGTAAGGGGGTGGTTTCACAGGGGGTAAGCACAAATGATGCATTTTACAAATCATGGTTGGTTCATTTCGGTGTCATTTTACTGTTGATTAATAGGGACTGCATGGCATCCTTCTCCTCAGCAGCATGGACTATGCTTTAAAGTCACGGTGTTAAACAGCATCATAAGGACGGTGACTAAGAAATAGTATATTATGTGCCGTGTCTGGCTGATATCCAATCCATTTATTACAGTTGTTATTAGTGCCAGTACCCATCCAGTACTTTGAATCAGTGCATAACCAGTCGCAGAGGGATTATAATTTAGGGAATTGTTAATGTCATGCATAAATAAAGCAAATAACACAAAATCTTCTTTTTCACAAAACGACTATTTATCTGTGGAAGTTGAATTCCTTTAGAAGACTTGAAAATAAGTGGGTTTCTAAACAGTCTGCAAATCATTAGCCTATTTAGTCAAACTTGAGAATCCTTGAGTCCATTAGAGATTAATTATTTCTGGTTATTCTTTGTACACCGCCCAGAATGATGTATTAATTGAAATTACTTGGGTGCTTCTAATTTAACAATCTGCACATAAAAGTTGGTTAAAAAAAAGTAAAGTGTTTCAGGTACTTGGATTATGGACATCAGTGTGGACCGGTGTTGTGTTCTGAGAAAAGTTTTTTCTATATACTACTAGTATTATCTAACTTTGTCTCTATCGTATACCTATATATCTTATTTATTAAATGAATGAGATACATACAAAGTGGTACTTTGATACAATTAGGCTGTGATGCTTCTTTAGAGACTTCATGATAATGGTCCTCGTCCCATATGACTTCCATAACATTGTTGGGTATTCATGTTCTCATGAGAAATGTGCTAATGTAATGTGCTATAAGCATAAATGTGAAAGCAATCACACTTTGGATGTAGTGTTTCCTTCCTTCTTTGTGGAGAGTCGGGTGGGTTTCGTACCAGGTGAGTATCCTGAACGGGAAGAAGGTGATTAAGTGCGTCTGTATAGTTTTTTTTTTTTCCACGTTTTCACTGTTCCCTTGTTCTGGCTTTCAATGAACTTATTCTTTCCTTGAATGGCGTTTTGCATTCATGGTGTTACTCTCCCTGGGACTCCACTCTTATCCTTTTGCTTTCTTTGGACGGTTAGTCTGAAATTTAAGGTGAAACGGCATAGAACCATATTTCCTTTCCAAATTAGGGTACATCATGAAAATGTCAGTGGTTTCAGTTGATTGATTTCAGCTGTTTTGACATACTCGTGACACTGTTCTCTTGTTTTGATATACTTTAACCCAACCATTTAAAAACCATTTTGTTTTCCACCTGCTATGAATTTGCTGTTTTGTCTGGATTGAAACCAACCCTGACATTTTCTCAACCTCTTGCACCACGTCTCTTCAGGTGGCAATGAAAAAAAGGTGTGGTGGAAAGTCATTTTTGATATTTAAAAACAGTCAGGATTTGACATTTTCACTACTCTCGCAGCTTCATGTGGAAATTGAGGCATTTCTGGGAGTAATGGGGTTAAAACTCTTGTCAATCATGCACAAATTTGAAGTTTGCAAAATAGTTTCCCCTTGATTCTAATAGTTTTTAGTCCCAAGGCGTTTTACCTAACTTTCTCTAAATCTCTTTATTCCTTTGTGCAGTTGATGTTTCTGTGGCAACCCATTAAACCTTAATGTTTTTAAAATGATTTTTGTGTATGTCCTACTCGTGAAAGACTGATTTGATATATTTTGGATGCTAGGGATGAACACGATTAGTCGACTAGTCGGTTAAACGTTGCTACCGTCGCTAGTCGGTTAGAGAAATACTAGTCGGGTAAACTATTATTAGTATTTTATTAATGCAGGCCATCGTCGGTTAACTGTTGGATGACGTTAACATCCTATTTCGAATCCAACTTATTGGTAAGAAAACACTAAAATGAGTAAACTGTTAAAACAGGCCTCTGTCATGTTTTTAGCAGTGAGGTGTTAGAAGTGTGAACGTTCTTAATATATGCATATTTCTTCATATTTCCATGCATATATTATGCTTTTATTATGTAAAGAGATCTTCATCAGCAGCTGCCTTTTTAATTGTGAATCTATCAAAGATCATTTAGATTTCATAATGAATAGCGATGCGACAGTTCCAGATCCAACACTTTCTCGAGTCATCGAGACCTTAGAATCTGAAAGAGCATTGTTATTTAGGTCTGTGGGCACAGGTGCACATTCGAGGATCAGTGTCTTAAAAGCAGACACTCAAGTCAATCAGAGCAGGAAGCTTGAACAATAGAACAGCACTTGTATTTTTATTCTGCCCTCTTCAACCAGGACAGAGCCATTAAGGAGCACTCTGGCTGTGAGCTGGATGAAGTTTTCTTCCCTGCATCTCTCTGACAGGCGAAGATTTGTTCTCTTGCTGAGAGAATTGGTTTGAGTCTTATAGCTCTATTGTCCCCAAGATGACAGTTCCCCTAACAGCTCTGCTTTAGCCCACACCTTGAACACCCACTGTCATCAAAACCACAACACTGCGGGGAAAGTGCAGCTGGATGTTAGCTGTACACAGTACTGTCTACCCTAAATCTACCTAGTACACGGTGCAGTATTAGCCATAGAGTGTACACATATATTAGATTAACAAGCATGAAATAAAAGGATATTGTTAATCACTCAATTCTGATCAGCATTATGTATGAGGTTAGGATATTTCCAAATTGGTTATTTCAGAAGAAGCCACTGTGTTATTATATCTGCATTAACTTGCACCTTGTTAAAAGACCAATAACAGCTTCTAATATTCATTGTAATACTTCTTGTTCATTGTTACAGTCCTATCACGTAGCAATGAATGCCAGTGACACATGTTTCTGAGGTCACTGAATTATTTTTCTATTTGCTGTGTGATTTCAAACATATATTTTGTAACCTACTTTCTTCCATACGGTGACTTTTTCTGTAGCTGTTCGCTAAAGTCTACTACTGGCTTTCCTCCTGCTGCCTGGTGTCTGCCCAGAAGTGTAGTGGTGAGTTCTTATTAATGTTGCTTTAAATAATTACTACAAAACATGTCATCCACTAAACTGAATCCGACTGATCCTGATGCATCTTGTCTTGTGAGCCATTTAGGTGCTAGATACTCGCTGCTTTAATATATGCCCTTTGCTGCATGAATTTGAGCCCTTGTTCATTTCTCCTGAAGATTAATATGTTAAACTGTAATAATTTCTTCTGATGTTGGCAGGGGCCCTCTTTATGTCAGGCTCTGCGTTTGCCATAATATCGAGTTGGAAACCCTGATCTTGGAGCTCTGGGCACTACTGCCAACTCAACTTCAGATTTATTTAGCATCAATGGCTGGCTAGCTGTTTAGGAAGGAGTGGACATATCATATTATTGCAAAGTAAAAATAGCATAATGAAAATTCAACAAGCAAGTATGAATTAAACTTCTGCAAGAAATATTAGTAAAGCAGTTATTGTGACTAGTGGTCTCTTTTTGGCCTTAAATTATTGATGCATTGACCTGTAAGAAATATTGTAGGACAAATTATATACAATATGTATAATTTTCTGTACTTTAGTCTAATTTAAAACAAGCAATTTCTGATGTTTTATGAGCTTGATCCTGTGTTTTACAGGTGAAATCAATCCTCCTGAATACAAACTCTGTATAGATGCTGTGAATTTAAAAGGCATTCAGATAACAATGCATTGGGGTCTCCAAAGTGAGCGTTACATGGCTTGGCATTCGTTAGTTTAGCTCGTCATCATTAGGCAACTAAGAGGGAGTGGAAGTGTCTTCTGGTCGCTACTCAGCATCATGAGAGCTGTGGGGGACTGAGTGGAATATGGGAAGATAGCAGGCATCCAGATATCTGTGGATTATAGGAAATCCCTCTTATAAAACCAGCGCCTGTTTGGAGCAGAGAGTTGACAGGGAGTGGAAGAAATTGATTTGCCACTGTAAAATTATCCCTTCCCTTGGTGAAGAAGTGCATATTGCTGTTAGTGGGAGGCAGGTCAGGTTAATATGGGCACCAAAAGTGGGTGTGAAAACATCAGTAGGGGAATACTGATATTGAGAGTCAGAGAGAATATATTTGAGTCTATTTGCATGGACTAATAGTATGTATGTATGTACAGTGTGTATGTGGGCGTGTGTATGTTGTGAATTGTGTATTTGTACAATGTCTGTATGTATTTCCCTTGGAATTCAGATTCGCCTTCAGTCGCCCTCATGAGACATCTCAGACTGTAGATTCATTTTGTTCCAGCCATTATTCGTTTTTCTGTTCAAGAACAAGGTAGGATCTTAGTATGTTTTGAAAAATAAGAGATCACCACAGACTTTCTACTTTAAACATACTGCAATGAAAGCAGCTCTTAACATAACTACCTGTTCCAAATTGCTGTGACTATTCGTGATACGAAAGGTAATGTCATACTGACAAATCCACAGAATTATCACACGGCCACGAAGCTAGAGTTGGAGTCTTTCTGCCCTTCCCGAAGACATGAGACCTATATGTGTTGTTCTGTGTGTTTATGTGTAATAAGGAAACAGAGAATGAATGAGGAAATCTTGGTTAAAAACATGTGAACAAAACCACACTAACCACTGACACCTGAGAAAAAGGAAAGCCTAAAAGTTAGACCTCCATAACTATAATTCCCGTACCCATTGACAAGTCCAGGCAGCAGCACTTGTTACCTGCAGATAACATTTCCCTGCAGGTGTACGAGAAAGACAGACACACAAAGATAGAAGCAATAAATCCAGGTAGAGGTAGTCTGTTGAAATTCGACTGCTCTTGCCTAGTTAATTATGTAGTTTGCTCCAGCTCTGTGTTCAGTCCTGTCATGTCAGGACCGCTCTAACCACAGGTTACACAAAGCAGGGAAGGCCCCCCCTCCTGGCTGTCACAAACCACCTCTTCCTGCCCCCTTGATCCTCCTTTTCTCCGCCCATGAGGAACAAACTACAGAGGCTTTCTCATTCTTTGGTACTTATATTGTCTGAGCTGTGCAACAACAACAAGACACACATATAGTTGTGAATACAAATTATTGCATTCAGAGCAGCAAAGGGAAAAAGTCATGGAAGTACCAGTCCTTTGATATTAGATTAGATATTAGTTTTAGTGAACCTTTCATAAGTAGTGTGCAGTGGCCATCCTCATTTATTAAAACTGTAATTTGAGGTTTGGTCACTTCAGAGTTGCAGTAATTGAATAGAAGCATAAATCTAAATAAATGTTTAATCATGTTTTTCAAAGTTTTTCTACATTTAAGTGGCTAAGCTGCCTTTTTCAAATTGTGAGTTAAGTGATCCACAGTGGTAGTGAATAGGTTGTATGGTCTCCATTCGTTGTTTTAGTGTAAGACTTTTAACAGAACTTTAGAAAATGAGAAAATGAGTTTGATGAACTTGTTTCTGTCGAAAACTTAACTTTAACAAACTCAATGTGATGACATGTTTATAGAAGTCAGACATTCATTAAACTCATAACTTTTCATTAACACTAATTTAACTCAACTTCTGAAATGCTTGCTTGCTAGTTGATGTGATTACACAACATTAGTTTCTTCTGTTTTTAAAGTAGTCATGGTGAAAGACATATTTTACGATCCTTAAACAAACTGGTCACCTCCCATTTTGGTTTGTAAATTCTTCTCACCTGGCTTCACCACCCAGATTAGATTGCCCTTAGGGACTCAAGCCTAGACTTGCAACAAGGGTTGGGTATCGAGAACCAGTTCTGAGTTGGAACCAGTTGTAAATGTATCAGCGATTAATTAAAACACATAACTTAAAGTTCTACTTATTGATTCCTGAAGTTTGGACCTACTGGTTACATTTGTGTAGACGTAGTGTTGAAAACTTCACCAAAGAAAAAACATCTTCACTCAAGAGGCAGTTAGTGCAACATGGTATTAAGAATGCAGTATTCTTGCTGTCCTTAGTCACTGTCATGATACATTTAGTAGTATAGTATCTTATAGGGTTGTATAGTAGAAATATGGTGTCTTGTTTTGACTAAGCTGTTATAATTGCGACTGCATTGATGAAAAGAAGTAAACAAATTATTTCACCTGTTCAAAGAAATTACACACACAACTCCTTTAGTAAAGCCTCTAAGAATATAAGAACGTGGATAACAGTCAAAGTTATATTAATCTACAAGTCATACACATGTAACTCCATAACAAGAGTTTCATCAGGAAGTTATGAAATTGATTAACTTCTGCTTTATAAAATGCTTTTGATTACCAAGCTGACAAAAGTTTATACTCTTTATATTACTGAACGCTAAATTAATCTCTGAGGACTTCAAACTTCCTAACAAACACTGGAGGAAAAAACTAATTTTTGCTGAAAAGTATTCATTCAAGTGATTCATTTCCTTGGAGTAATGACTAATGAGATCTTTTTGTATTTTGAAACTCACCGGTACACCTGGCATTAACATGCTTGGTGACCATATGGTGTTTAAATGGAGCAGAAATGGATAAAAACTGGGTGCAAAAACGATTCTCACAGCCTCAGTCGTACTTTCTGTTTCGTGTTGACATGCTAACCCGCTAATATAAGATGCAGTTTTAATTGTAATGCATATTGTATGATACCTCATAAATACCATCAGCATTTGGAGCGTGTTAGCATTTAGCTCAAAGCACTGCTGTGTCTAAGTACAGCCTCACGGAGGTGTTAGCATGGCTGCAGACACCATCTGTATGTTTTATAGAGCTGCTACTATTGGTCAGTTAATCGATTAGTCAGTTGACAGAAAATTAATTTGCAACTATGCCAAATATTATTAAAACTAACTATTGCTGCAGTAAATTTGAATATATTGGGTTTTGGACTGATGTGATTGGAATTTCTCGCTGTTTTCTGATTATTTGATTAATCAATTATGCAAAGAACAGTTAGTTGAAGCCTTATTGTTGTTTTTATTTATTTAGGACATGTTGCCTGTTTCCACGTGTCTTGAGCATCCACTGTACTCAATATGTACCAACAGCTGACTAATTGGCCTTTTAGTGACTCCAGTTAACCATTGTAAGCCAGAACTGTTGTCTGCACAATATACTGAAACCTGGATTTGTTTCTTTATAGAAAGTACTTGCTAGCTTTTCCAAAGGATCAGACACCACTTTACACTTTGAGTCATTTGAGGCCACTAGTCTCCATTGTTCACCTTTTGAATGACAGACACTGGCACACAAGCACAATCACACCCTAAACCAGTGCAAAACAAAAATAATACAAAGACGTCTGGACTGTGTCTTACTGTTGTCAAATGCCAGGCTTAGTTGTAAATGAGCGGTTGCCCTTGGGTATGTGCCTCTCGCACAGAGATAATCATCAGCCGTCATTCCCTTCCCCTCATGTTTTGTTTTCTATGATTAAACAAGGATTGTTTTGCCACTTGTAGGCGGATGATACAAAAATAGTGGCTGCCTTTATCAGATGGCTGATTACTTGACCCTGAAAGAAGTAGACCACACACTTTGAC
This sequence comes from Morone saxatilis, assembly GCF_004916995.1. NCBI lineage: Eukaryota > Metazoa > Chordata > Actinopteri > Moronidae > Morone > Morone saxatilis. The sequence goes on from NW_023339663.1 coordinate 6,995,750, forward strand.
CACAGATTGTCAGCACAGGTAAACACACACACACACACACACACAGACACATATGGATATACTGTGCTGACGGTGTAAACACACATGATTGATAACTCTGACTTTCTGACTTTTAGGAGACGTCTCTGTCTGAAGTTAAGAAGGAAGTCGCATTGGTGCCATAAACTCTCGTATGTGTTTGTCTGTGCGTGGGTCATTCATTGTGCTGCTTTCTGCATGCTTGAGAGCACGCTACCCGCACAGACATGTTTGTGTGCACCTTTCCTAATTCTTTATAGATAAGAGCACCCGTATTGATGTTTTGTGGGCATGCACTAATGTGGGTGTACTCAGACGACAATCTGTACATATTTCGAGAATATTGAGTTCAGGGAAACAAAGAACAAAGAGGCTACAATGGAATTTTGAAACAAGGAGACGCTGTGAAAAAGCAGCTATTTATTATGAAATGGTAAAGGGTGATGACGATGTTGGTTCTCTGAAAAAGTAAAAAGCCGACGTTTACCACCCGTATCACATAATGCATGAATTTCTATCAAATCGCCGGCCCATCGTACCATAAAAATGAGAGAAAAAGATAATGACTACCTGCCACAGACTGTGAAGGAACTGTACACCACCCCCTCTGTTATAATGTTACATCACCACTTTATGCACGTGTTTATATATGTCCACTGTACATGCCACATTTTCAATCATAAAAATCATAAATCATAAGTTGTTATTGTGTTGTACTAGGTATTCAGTATTCTGACTTTCAACAGTGTTGGTTTGAGTTGGTTACAATGGTTAAATAACAATAGCATTTAAAGAAATAGGCTGATATGTTACGTTTTATTGTCTGAAATTAAAAATGGCACTTTGGAGAATTAAAATGAATTACATAGCCACAGTGGGGGGAAACAAGTTGCCATTGCCCCCCTTTCTTTCTTCTCTGAGAAGTCACTGAGACTAAATGCACACAGAAATTATTGCTGGCAGTTGGTCATTTGCTTTAGCAACATTGCGAGCTTTCCCTTTTTCTGCAGGCTTTAGCTGCCTGGACCTAGAGGGCAGACTTATTGGACTGTTAGTGGCCAGTCAGTAGTCATTAATTACCTGGCAAACTGAACTGATACGCGCTGATTGGAATGAGAAGCCCTTGTAAAGGAGAAAGCTACAAATTTCCCCGATAGCTCAGTCATCCATTACTTACTTAGCTCAATATGCTGCCGAAAATGCAGTGATCAGAACAGAGGATGTGGGAGGATTGAGTAAAGAGTTATTCTTCTTCACCACTGCAATGAAATCGTACATTTACATACCGTTTTAATACCTGCAGCCTGAGATATGGGCTTTGTTGTGCTTTGATATCCACCTAAATTGTAAGAAGACATTGTCGCATGTGGTTCTTCATCTTATCAGCACACTAATCAGCCATTTCTCACTGCAATATTTTAGTTAGATCTGATCAGAGGAAAGTGTCTGAATGTCCATCTATCTGCACGTAAACCTATTTTACACCCCGACGAGTTCACAATTGCAATTGTTGTTGACTAAGCCTGCAGTGTGTGTCGGTAGTAAGTTTTATCTTCAAAGCAATGGCAGCGTCACGTTTGATTTAGAACGCAGCACTGGGCGGACTGGAAGAGAAAACGGAGTTCGCTTCCAATAATGTTGCCTGATTGTTCATGGAGAGTAGAGAAAACAACGCTTTGATGACTGTAATAAGCCCAACATTGCAATAAGCATCATATTACCAGGGTAAAGCTGTAACCGTTCCTGCCCCAGTGTGTACCTGCATCTAGCTCTTTTGATTCTGTGACAATGAGGATCAGTGAGACTCTTTGTAAACACTGTTTACACATTGGCTGAGCTCAGCCCTGAATTCTTAACCCAGTGATACCTGAGAGCCTATAAAACTTTGAGGAGGTGGGATTTATGACCTGTACTATACTGCCACCGCAGGACGATCGAGATGTTTTGGCTTCACTTTTGGGGAGCTGTCATATCGTCCATCTTTCAATACAGTTAATAGTTGCATGACTTTTTTTTTGTGTGAGAAAGTGAATTCCCTAAAATAAATTTAATCCAGCACTATAGTGTTATATAGGGTTATTATAAAGCACATTTTTTAACAATGGAAATGCAAATCAACACTTTTTTTTCCCTGATTGTTTGATCCAAATAGAGATGTACATTTGGGGAACAACGCACAGTGTGTCACTTGAAAACATCTATAATACTTGCACATGGCAACCCTTAATAATCACACATGAAGTCTGACTAACACTGTATAACATGACTGTGACTGTGTTTATGTGTTGCTTTCTTAGTACTACTCAGTCATAACCAAATGCAAAATTTAGTTATGGAAGTTCAAACCACACATATGCTGTACAACTCAAAAGACACATAGGACTAAAAGTCAACATAAAACGCACATTCGGCTGTGACCAAGTATGTTTATTGAAATGCACAGAAACATAATTTATGATTGACATATAATGTAGTGCTTTCTATACTCTAGAATTGATGCTTTTGATGTAATCCCTTCACTTCTCACCCTGTATCTAGACCCCTCCTCTACTCCTCTGGCGTAAAGCTCCCCTCCCCAAGCTCATCACAGCTCGTCACATCATTTTGGGGTCACTTCATTCAGAGGCCAGCAGCAGGAGACCTCCGCAGGTTCTAAAAACAGATGTGACAGGCCTATTAAAATGAGTGATACTACTGCCCTGCTCTACTCTGCTGCTGTAGCTAGAATGGGTACTAAGCTGTCTTCCCCAGGGCACGGACAGGAGCAGCAGGGCGCAAAAGGCCTGGAAGATAAGGTGACAGTGGCACATAGCTGGCATTGTGGCAGCTCCCAGAATTATCTCCTGATGAGCTTTTCAATTTTGGGGGGAGCAGTGGAACCTGAGCTCTCATGCCTTAAACCTGTGAGGCGCACAGTGAGAGATAAATATAGTCTGGAAGAGAAAGAGAGTGTGGGCACATATACATACAAACATTAAGACTTTATGATGTGGTTTGAGTATAGCAGCATATAAACAAACAAAACAGTTTTGACCACAAACAAATATTAAGACGGATAAAACAATATATCTATAAATAAACAGAGGAAACACATCCACAAACACACAACCACCAAAAGGCACAGAAGCATTTATTTTGCAGTATCTGTGTGGAAAGGCAATCCGCTTGTCCCTTTTTGTGTCTACAGCAGCCTATGTGCTATCATTGTCTCTTCTGACTGTCTCCCTGGGACAGTAATAAAACAGTGCAGCTTTAAGTCCCAGCACTAACTCATTTCCAGCCTCTGGAACAAAGATTATCTTGTGTAAAAATAAAACCTTATGGACAGAGGGCATCTGATGAAAACTCTTACAATATACATTATTAAGCTCTTACGTAATTGTTTTAATTTGACTGTTATAGCCACAAGCTAAGTTTTTAAAATTACACTTGTTCAACTCAAAAGTCAGGTATCCAATATTATTCAATGTTATGCTGTACTGTACAGTTTAGAGACTAAGTAAAACATCTACATGCACATTTTTATTTGTAAAATATAAGCTGGTTTATTGATCTTTTCATGGCTAACTCCTAATTTTAGTATTTTCATTAAATTAAATATTCTGTATATTATGATACATGTATTCGATACATAACCACATTTTAATTGTACTGCACTCACTTTTGGTCTTATGTTATATCAGCACTCCATAATAACTAAAATCAACATACAGGAAGAAGGTAAAATGTAGAGAAAAGTAATTTATATTCCTTTCAAGAACAACACTGTAGGGGCTTCCGTGTATCCAACCTCTGTCAAATCTCTAATAAAAACAAATCAAAGTGTTTCTAACATTCCTCTTCAACACCTTGGTCCATGTTTGAATTGTAAATTTGTTGGCACGAGGTGAAGTAGGAGCTGCTGTTCCAGAATTATCTATTCTGTTGGAAGGGCTGCCAGATTGTGTGAGAGGGTCTTCCTCTGAGGGCCACAGCTCTGAGCTGCTGTCTCCTGCAATCTACCCTGATCAATGGCTCGCTCCGTGATGAGCCAACTCCCCTCACTGACTGCGGGGCAAAGGAAGCAAGGTGAAAAGAGGAGCATTTTTTTTCCCCACAAAAACATTAATATGAGATCAAAGGGAGTAGGGTTACATGTCACAATTTCTCATTTGTCAGCTTCGTGGGGGCCCTGTGCATGTGTTCAAGTGTAAGTTTATGCTCATGGGCACTATATATGAGCACCTGCATCAGATGCTCATCAGATGTGCATGCATGAGCAACCAAACTATAAAATCATGCTCATTTAGCTTTACAAACCATGTTTTATAGCACAGTTTAATCAAAGTGCACATGACTGAGTCATAATTCAGCCAAACATAATTAATTTACCCTTCATATTTACATTTATTATGGTATATAATTTCAAGTCACCATAATTATTAGTAATCATCCCGTGGGGACTGAAAATATTCACGGCAATGGATGAAAGTGTTGGATGATGATAGATGGACCAACAAAGTTTCCCCACAGACTCCACCACCAGCAAAGAAAAACAAAGCAATCGAAGAACACACATGTAATATGCATAAATGGTCCCGCGAATAGCTGACCCGTGCATAAGGACATAGAGGAGGAGGTGAGGGAGGACAAGTGTACCAGAGACATGGGCTTGTCTCAGTGGGGTTGCGGAGGGAGCAAGGGAGGTGATGGAAGCTAAACTAGCATGAAACTGCCTTCCGTCACGGATTACCAAGGCAGCGCTTTTCATTACCTGCCTTTCATAACAAGATATTTATGGCGACGGGAGGTGTTGGAGAGGCATGAGACACATGCAACCCATTTGCTTCAGAGATCCAATGACTGTGTGTGTGTGTGTGTGTGTGTGTTAGAGAGAGAGAGACAGAAACTAAATGGTGCAGAAAGAAAGTGAATTGTGTAGGGAAATGGCCGCTGCGATATGCTATATTATTGTCTATTTCACAGTTGTATGAGTTTGCTGACTGGATTGTTTGAGGGCGTTTTTAACAGGGGCATGTCTAAGTTGAAGAATGCAGGTATGATCATTCAGAGGTGTGGCTTGTGACTGGTTTCACAGCTCATTTCACTTACCAATAATCTTTATCATCTACGCCTACGTGTATGGTGTCAGGTATGTGATTGGGGAAGGTTGCAAGTGAGCACACAAGCACAGAGAGAGCGTTATTATACATGTATTTATTTAAACACTTACGCCCACACTCATAGCCTCTGTCTCCTCTATATATTCAGCCTGATTGTCCGATTGGGAGCAATAGATGTGACCCAGATTAGATAAGTTTAGGAGTTGGCCAGTCATCGTCTACAGGAACAGAGACAGTCGAGATGCCTGACACCTCCAAGATCAAAACAACCATCTCCTCAGTTCTCTCTCTCCCTTTTCCTAGGCCAGCAGTGTATGCATGTGGGCGTGACGAGTGTTGTGTGTGTGTGCATGGACTTCCAATCAGTGGAGGCTGCGGACGGCCCGGTGCCCTGCGCTTGGAGGCAGCCATCTGTCAGCTGACGCTTGGTCGCCACAGCAATCAGAACGCTCTGCGGCGGGTCCAATCTGTTCCACCACAGGTAGAGCTGTGGGAGGGCTGCCATCACTCTACACACTCTCTCTCTTCTTATTCCTTCTCTCCAATCCATCCTTTTGTAACATCATCGCTCACTCCTCGGCATCTTTTCTTTCTAACCCCTATATCATCATCCCTTCCACTCTTGTTTAATCCCTCTTCTGTCTCTGTTCAACCACTTTTGATCTCACTGACTTTCTTTTTGTAGTATTGATTTGCTTTTTGTACCCACAAGCAGTTACGTGAAGCTTTCAATATAGTCACCTGCTGGCATTATTTGGTTGTTGTAAAAGAAATGTACTTGATATGAAATCTGGTTAGATATTTCAAAGTCCTGAGAATATAGACATTCTATAAAATATCTCAATTTAAAGTTTGTAGTACATTGCAGGTTAAGCAGAAAGTCAGACCACCGTCCAAATAATCCAAATGATATCACAGTGTGACTTAGCATGTAGTGAGCAGTACTGGGGTCTCGTGCCACCTGCACTGCTTCCCTTTCCTGGCAGCGGCATCATACCACTTGTATTATAATGATGGCAGTGTGTTAAATGTGTTGCATCAGTGGTCACTCCAGCCTAAATGTGCCATGCTATACCCAAGCCATGCCAGGCAGGACTCTCCCTCTTCGTGCCTTGGCAAAAGGCCCAACTGTTAATCTGATCAGAGCCATGCTAATGGCAGAAGGCAGCCCTCCTAAGCAGACTGCTAGCCAGGCCAAGAAGCCTGTAGCAGTGGAGGTGACATCCTGAGCTCTGAATTATTGAACGAGACCTAGAACAGAGCTTTAGGAGTCTGATTTGGCTCGGCTTTCTCATTAAGCCACTGAGACAGATGTAAAAATCTGTTTTCTGTCACAATTAGATTATTGCGAGTTTGAGAATGAGGAATAAATGTATTAATGTGGAAGTATTTCAACTGCCTGGCTAATTTAGTTTATTTAAAATGATTATGGAACATTTTCACAGTGCACAGTTCACACTTAAATACTTTAATTATAGTATTCGCTATATATTTAGCTGTGATTTAGTTTTTCTGTACTGCTGTAAACTGCAAAACAGAGATTTATCTGAAGGGTCTTTGCCTTTGACCTGTCATTGTTAAGTTGTTGTTCACAGTTTTGTTCTTGGTTGTCCTGGACTTGCCGCCAAACTAGAGTGGATTCAATGATGCATGCCACTGCGTACCCCATTTTAAAATCAGTGCTGATATCCTCTGCTTGGGTGAGTTTCGGCATTCACAAACTGGAATGCAATCTGTGTGCACGCTAGGATTTAGGGAAAGGAATCTGTGCAACTGCTAGATGTCAGGATGTGTCTCTTTGTGGACAAATGGAAATTGATTTAGTGGTTTTCATTGTGTGTTTTAATTTGTGTTTAACAAACTTTATGTTGAAGTCAAAGATGAGGCGTTTGCATCTGGAGGATTATTTTGATACCTAACTAACAAATGTAATGTATTTCTTTACCCAAGTTCTCAGCTGTGTAACATATCGTGCTTCAGCTCCCGGTGTCTCCTTCAACTGTGTGGAAAGAGAATTTCGAGAGCCTTTGGACAGCCATTCATCACAAACATGAACAAAATACTGTAGATTAAAGACATTTTAAAGTCAATAGTAGCACTTGAAATCAGTGGTGTAAGTACTGCTGGTGCTATGGAGGCACTGGGGCCCAGCTGATTGTAAGGGCCCACAAGGGACAGCGACAATTACCTAGTGTCCATGGGTGGGCCCTTCACATACATACACATACATATTCAGCAGTGACTAATAGTGTGAGCAGCATGGGACTCAGTGGATTGGCTTTACTCTCAATAGAGAACAGCAGAGCAGAGAATTTGGACTTGAGTGTTGTTAATGACTTTGCTGAGCGAGAGGCCCGCAGGATGAACTTCTAATGGGTGAGTACAGGTGCCTCTTTGTTATGGCCATTTGCCATTGATGATGAATGGTGATTAATGAATGGTTTATTAAGTAATTGTGTGATCAGATGCCATCATCCATCCATTCATTCATACTGTGTAGGCCTGTAATGAGTTGCTTTTCTTCATTCTTATTTGTTCTGCAGTTATTGACATACTGTGTAAGGTACTTTTTGTTGATTTGTTACTGTAGACTGGCTAAAACTATTTCAGTTGGTTGACAGTCAGAGACAGCAGGCTGTGGTGGTTTGAGTCCAGGTCCTGTTAGATTTGTGTTGATAGATTTGGCACCTTGCCTGCTGTCCGTGGTGCTGATCAAAGGCTGCAGGTTTGCAATTGCGTGGAGTCGTTGTGTCTCTACATGAGCGCACAAGACAAATATTTGCACCAGGGCCAATCACAAATATGTTGTTCCTGAATTTTGCTGGCCACAATATTGTTTCATGCCACCATGGCTGGTTAGTTGGCTTGTAGTGTTGGACATTAGGAACAGTTGTTCAATTTTCCCCTAGTTACATGTACTTTTTAAAATCTGTTCATTTCCAAATAAACATCAGAATATTCTTTCCATTTAATTAACATTTATTTTTTATTCTTTTTTTGTGTCATAATTGTAGGCAGCCTGCAAAGAGTAAGGAGTTAGACAAGAGAAAAATAAGTTTGCATCATTAACAGAGACAAACATTTTTTTGATATGTATGCATAGTGATTACTTATTTTTTTTGTGACAGCTTATTCACAGTTTCTGAGGTTTTCAAATTAATTCTTTAGCAATTCTGTCCTTTTTTTAAACAAACCAGGTCATCTGAATGCATTAAAATGGCCAAAGTTGAAACTTTTTTATTATAACATTTAAATGTGTATGTATACTCTTTTTTTTTATTTTTTTTTTTGTGTGTGTGTGTGTGTGGTTTACTACAGTAGCAGATGTTAAGGAACTAAAGGCTTTTTGAGGCATCCCATTTAATGTTTACATAGTCTGACCACCTCTGAGAATAGACACATGCACACGGCTCCCTTGCTGTTCAGAATGCATTGGTTTATTTCTCTTTAAAGCACATAGTAACACATCAGCAGACACACTGTGTTCCACACACATAGCTGAGCAAAGTGCACATTTTTTTTGTCTTGTGCATGTATCGTACATGTCAGTACACTCATTTCACTGTATCTGCCCATCGACTAGGGATACTTTTACCGTAAAAACTCGAGCTAGGCTGTGTGACCAAGCATGCAAGGGCTCTTTCATATCTGTCATGAGATACTCCAAAATAAATAACATCTTGGCAGCAGCTGCTCAAACAAAGCAAAACATGCAGATGGAGCTGTGAAGGAGGGCTTTTATCTGTTATTCTTCCTTTTACTATCAGCAAATAGGATTGGTATCTTCAGGCCCTGGTGATATGATTCACTACAGCATAAGCTTTCCTGAGTCAACACGTGTATGTCAATGGAAAATCTTTCATGGTTTTATATTTGTTAGTCCTGGAACTGTTGGGTTGGTGCTTCTATTTCACCCAATCTGTATGTCATCTGTGCCAGAATCACCCACTTCCAATTAAAAGATGATCACATAAAGTTATGACTATCAAATTCTTGTTTTTGGACATAGTCTTTTTTTTCATTTCTGCCAGTACTTTCCCCTCTGCTGGCACAGAGTTAAAACAAAGTGAGCAGAAGGGACTGGCAGAGTAAGAGCACCAATTCAGTGACGCCCCCCTGCTATTCATTGGATGTAGGTCGGTAAAATTTAAATTGGACAATATAAGGATTTTGTAAATTTAAGTAAAACATTTGTTGCTCATTTGTAATGTTTAAAACAGATAAGCCTTGAGTTTCCAAATGAATATGAAGTTGCTGTCACTCCTGTGTGTGTGTATATAGTTTTATATTAGATTTGTTCTGACCGTAGTTACCATAACGCACCATGATGTGTTCATATGCAGTTGCTGAGTGTTCTGTTACTTTTCCAGCGTTTACATGACAATACCATAAACAAGGTTGGTAACCACAGTTAGGCCTGGCCTCCCACTAAAGTGAATTTTACAGCATCTATTCAAGTAAAGTTCAGCCAAAACAGTGGAGGCAGTTTATATGCTCCACATTGTGAGCCAAGCCACTGTTATTCAAAACCCAACCACAATACACAGTTGGGTTATGAACACTGGAACATAAACATCGTATCTTCCTCTGAATTCTTGTTAGAAGTTGGCATTTCCACTTTTATTTCCTCTCTTTCTTTGAACTAGGCGTTGGCAGGTATTCCTCAATACCTCAGTACCTGCCCAGCACAACATTCATGCCCATTTCTCCAACAAGTTAAAGGAGAAAACCCTTCCTTACTCCGGAGAAGTTTATGAAAATGCCTTAAACTGTTTTTAAAAAAGTCCAACAACAAAAGAGTTCTGCATTGTTCCCTTCCAGTTCAAATTAATTTAGCTGTTGCCACTACCATACTTTCTTGATTTTAATTAGGCATGTATTATTAGAGCACAGACTACAAGAATCACATTTGGAAATCACTGCATGAAACAGTCAGGCTCAAAGACTGTGCTGTTCTTGTATGCTGATTTAGGGTTTACACACAATAATGAGCAGCACATGTATGATTAACACCAAGAGAAGGTCTTGTGCATCCTTTGTGTAGTTAACTACCATCACAACTGATGCATATTTTATCTAACTAATACAACAAATGCATGTCTCATCAATCAGGGTTGATTGACAAATGTGTTGTAGATCAGAATGTTTTTGGTGTCCGATATTGTGTTCAGGAGGCATCTATGATTGTAGTTTTGTTACACCCTGGCTGGTTTGAAGTGGTGTGCTTTAAACTAAAAAGCTACATCGTTATGAACTTCAAAACATGTCATTTTGTAAATTGTTGCCACAATAACTCCAAAGGCCTTATCCTCATGCTATTGGAGCTGCTGTGCCATAGAATTTTAAAGGCCTCTAGTTAACCCCAGAAGCTCTCTAGTCAAAAGCTTCTTGGATAACTAAATGGCATTTACACTCCAGTAAAAGTAATAATTAAAAGGAGGATTTTATATTGAAGTCTGTTTACTGAGATATGGAGTAGTGTGTGTGTATAAAAGCATATACTACAATTGAGAACAGAACACTTTTGGGGACATCCGCTGCAGTAATGAAGGCTTTGTATCGGACTGTGGTGGTAAAGAGAGAACTGAAATACGGCTAAAAAGCAAAGCTCATAATTTAACCAGTCACTTTAATTGCAGTTAAGATGTTTTGGGTAGTTATCAGAGTAAGATGTTTACTTGCCGGTTCGCTTTGGAGTGGTTTCGGGTATAACCTCGAGACCCCAGCCTTGACCTACGACAAGCTAGAAGCATTACATCACCCAGCTGTCCTCAGAAGAGCTTGGAAATCTGTCAAGAGAACAACATAGTTGGTGTAATTTCAGTAAACTATTGTGCAATAAGTAGTTTTTTATTGACAGTGCTTTCCATTTTTTCTTGCAGAATTGGCCTGCCTGCTAGAACACTGCATAGCCCTTTTATTACAAATCACAAAGCCTCACAGGTCTTTACAATCTGTACATAATACCCTCTATCCTTATACCCTCAATTCGGATATGGAAAAACTCCCCAAGAAAACTCTAAGAGATGAAGCGAATGTGCGTGCTGAAACATTCTAGGATTAATTTTTAAGTATTATATGATGTTTTTAAAAAACGTTGTCTTATAAATATTGTGTAAGTGCAGATGACCTTCAAGAGAAAGTCAGAATGTCGTCTTGCTACTTTTGACATGTCAGTTTGTTGTCATAGTTCTCGGCTGCTAGGTTGCCAAACAACTCAAGCGTGACAGGAAAAAAAAAAAAGCTATGTCTTTCAGAGTGATCATTGAAGAATCTAATACATCATAACATAAATACAAGCTTCACGCTTTGCTCTGACACTGGAAAACGCCTGTGGCTGATTTCCAGCTGTTGTGGTTTAAGACTCTACGTCTGATGACAGATGAATATTGTGCTTACAGGAGGTGGAAGAAAGATAGTAGAAAAGATAGGTGGATGGTTATTCAGAGCTATGACACACTGGTAGACGAAGGTTGTTACAAAAGCAGGTTTGTACGTATACCTCTTTTGGTTTGTTGATTTAGGAAACGCCTGTCTGTTTACTACTGGCTCACCTGATGAAAAGATGACAATGATCTTTTGTTAAGCTTGCCAAACCCTTGAAATTAAATAGAATTACAGTCACAGCTGCAGAGACAGACGGTGACACAGAGCGCCACATTTGTCAGTCACAGTAAAAAAAACATCTTTTGTTCAGCGTTTATCTGATTCTCTTATAAAGTAAATGTATCGTTGCACATGGATTATCACAAGGAAAATAGTAATCATCTACTGAAATCACACTATTTAAACCACTATAACTCAATGTTTAAACAGATTATGGAGATTCCAGGTAGTTCATGAGTCATGGGTGTGTGCAGCGTGTCCATAATAACAAAATATTTGGTCTCATCACCACCCTCCTTTGCCTTTTAGGACTGTTCCAGCATAGATTGGAGTTACTCATTATTCCGTATGCACGTACCACAGTTAAGGGTTTCTCATTCACTCCCATTAATCTCCCAACAGAGAACAACTTCAGGAGCTTCACTCTGAGTGAGTAATTTCTCACTGTAAATGAGAAAGTGACCACATTCCTACAGAAACACCATTAGAGCCAAGATAACTGTAGTAGGTTACCACTACCTGTGCAGTAGTCGTGTGCCTTATATCTGCATTCCTTCTTCAAAATACCGTCATTAGTTCACATTGTTTGCTTTCCCAGTAACCTATAACAGTACAAATCCAGACAAGCTATCAGACTAATCGAAAAGAAGTTGACTCTGTAGTCCCGAAATGAAAAAGATATTGGAACAATTTCCACAATTACAGCTTAAAGTTAATATAAAGATGACTACTACTATTTCATAACATGATAACAACACAGGGGACGAATCTACAATAAGTCACCTGGAATCGTATTTTTAATTTCTCAATCATAACTGTTATTTACAGTTGGTTACAGTTCTGGTATCCTCCAGTCTGGCCACGTTTATAAGGATAGTGCTACTGATATCCTTCACTCAATAGTAAAATGTCTTGTTAATTTAAATTTAAACATCCCCTACAGGGCATCTTACCTTAATTTGTTTGTATAGTCAAGACTTTGCAAACTGTCCACCTACTAACATCAGTTGCACTATGATGGGGATGCTCTCTTTACTCTAGAATCATAAGAGTGTTTTGATCATTTTGCACTGGATAATTTGATGTGTTTGCAAGCAGGGTGTTGGATGTATTCTGCATTATATATAATTTATTCAATTTCCCACTTAATCAATAATTTTAAATCTTTTGTTCGGTGGAACTGATTGTTTTTCAAAAGCACAGTTTACGTCTGTATCAGCACTACTGCCTTTCTAATTACGTCTGACAAGATTTGAATGCTGAATGTTGTGTACGATAAATGGTTAGATCATTCCTCTTTGGCATTCAGGTGTGCATGAAGCGAAAATGTCTCCTACATGTGTACCTACTCTGCATGTGGTTCTTACTTAAAGTTCAAGACTGTGGGTGTTTGTGTATGTCATTATCATAGTGAACGAACTGTTAGCTTTGTGTCTGAATGGTATAATTAAGATAGCTCTGGTAGTGACAGCATACATAGGAGGGATAAGATGCGCCCCCCCCC
>NW_023339663.1:7008990-7009883 GCF_004916995.1 Morone saxatilis
TTCAGTGTTAAATCCTCCCTCCCCTCCGGCCTCCTCGTCAGCTGCTTCCCTCCCACTCCATGCTATAGCTGTCAGAAGGTGGGACCACAGGGAGCCGGCGATGGTATTTATAGCACGCCAGCGCTCTAAGTGATAGATGTCACCTTCACACCACCGCCTCTGGGGCACTGCACCAAGCATCCTGCCCCACTAACAAGCTGCAAAGTGCTGTGGATGCATGTAGAAGCTATAAGAGGAGGTGTGGGGAGGTGGATTTCCACCAAGCAGTCCCGCTCAATTCAGTTTAGTTTGTTAAACATTAGAAAAGTTATGCTGGCGTTTCCATTGGCCAAAACTTGTGCATGGGACCAATGATGTCACGCTACTTACATGCCACGGCTATTACCATCTGTAACAACCCCCGCCGGCATTAAAGAGTACTGTCTGCGATGGAAATGCTAAACAGATATAGGGTTTAGGTATATGTAGGTGCAGGTTTCAAGGGTGCTATACTGAAGGTGTTTTGTGGAAACTCGGCTCATGTATTTCTGGCTTGTATGTAAAGGGAGCACACAACAGGCAAAGAGTGTTTATCAAATGTGTTAACATTTTTCCCAACAGGCTCATTTGCGTCTTGGTTTCTCACTTGCTAATTAAAACAGCCCTTTAGATTGTCTCCTGGTGAGAAGTTTGTTTTAAGATGAAGCAATTTCTGTTTTAATGCATAATTCACAGTTGAACCGCCCACCATATGTCCAACAGAGCAGATTATTGAAAAGATTAATGCATGGCTATAGGCTCGCAAAGGGTCAGTAAATTGCCACAAAATTTCTGGTAATTTTCCAAGGGAGGTTAAGCTTGCACAATTTCAATATAAAACTCCTTTTTAATAGTGACTTTATCTGGGGGGGGGG
>NW_023339663.1:7009907-7015334 GCF_004916995.1 Morone saxatilis
TTATGGCATGTTTTGGTTAAAGGTATGGCCATTAAATTGAATTGTAACTGCATTCAGCTGCACACTCTTCCATCACATGTGCAGATAATTTGCCAGCATCCCATTAAATAGAAATTTAGTAAAATTACAACCCTCTGCATGCACAGTGCATTCTCTCATCACATGTCCAGCCCATACGGCCAACACTGCTTCTCTGTCTGAGCCAGTGTTTTGATTATGTTACTGGAGTGACTATATTTTATATGATATTCCTCTTAACCTTCTGCTAGTGTTTTTTCTACCACGTTACCACGTTGGGTGTAGCTTAATTAAGGAGTTTTCCTTCTATTTCTCTTCATTCTTTATTGTAAAACATTTATTTTATATTTGAGTGTGAGTCTGTGAAACCGCTGCACTCTTTTTTTCAAATGTATGTTGTTTTACACATTTTTTTTCCATGTTGAGGCAATGCCCCCTACAGTCACTGTGATTTGCAAGTCTCTGCATATTTAAAATTTGCTGAGAGGGACGGAGATAGGAGAATTGACTAAACTAGATTTTAGATTTTTTTTTTCATTTCTATTTACAATTATGTCTTATGTCTTATGACTTATGTTATGGTAAAAGGTGTATTTCTATCAGCCTAATTAATACAGCCTGAGCAAATAACCCCTATATTTCCATTTTATTCCCAGAAATTCCTTCCAGTTCCTGTCAATTCACATGGAAAGTTTTCACCTTGAATATTCACAGAATTTTATAAGCCTGTGGATGAGTACAGTAACATAAACATAAGCATGATTAACCTGAAAACAAAGCAATATGACATATGAACAGAGATCTAAACATACCACCCACAGACACACACATGCATACAAAACCTTATTTGCCACAAAGCACTAGCTTTGTTCCACCAGTGTCAAATAAAAACCCCGTAGCTATTGTCACTGTCACATGCCGTCGTCTTCTGACATTTTCAATCATCTCCTTTGACAGAGATATTTTTGGCCCGAATGGTAGTTGTCCTTTGAAGGCGTCTGTAATACAAAATATAATTCAGGTCTGTCTGACAAGTGGAATAAGCTTGTCAGGAAACTGAAGCTTGAGGAAAAGGAGCTTTTGGCTGAGGACTCAACTTGGCTTTGTTTAGATATCCAAACTCCTACCCAGTTAAAGTTGGTCATGTGTCCAACGTCATACCGTCACTGACCTCACAAGTTCTGTTCAAAGGTGCATCCTTAAAAACTGAAACATTTCACTGATGTCCTTTTTAAAACCTGGGCTGGTTATGTTATCATACCACTGCAGTTTGCCTGAAATGGATGCAACCGCAGCATAAAGTTTCTACCCTTTAAGTCCCGCTGCTGTCACAACAACAGATCTGTTATCTAAGAAATTAGTATGTGATATTTTTGTCATACAAAGAATTGATTACCAATACATTTGTTTTACTTCATTTTAATTAACACACGACTATTTTCGTCTTGAGTGACATAATAAATATGTTAGATCCAGTCCTGAAAGTTAGCGAGATGCAACATCGATGTGTAATGTTTTACGTACGGCAGGCTACATCCAGGCACCGCAATGCATTCTTGAACTTATCTAATACGACTACGGCTTGGGTTGGAAAGCCTGGTGGTCTGCTGACTTCTTCATTTTTATAAGATTAATACAACATTGAAGTTAATTACACTCAACTTTTGTTTGCCACCTAGAATTTCTCCCAGGAAAAAATACTCACACCTGTCAAATTTGTCATTTAGCAAAGGCCAATTTCTTTCTTTGCATTTAGTATCTGTAGATTATTTTGTTGATAAGACTTTACACAGTAACTTCCAGGCTAAAAGGCAGTGTTGCAGGCAAGGGATATACTCAGCTGATGTCTTATTTGTCTGCGATTGTCAGTGTCTACACACTGAAATAAAATGCATTTTGTAAATGTAGTGATTTTTATAAACATATTATAAATCGTTGTCTTGGACCCATATTTTTGCACACAGGCTCTTTACTGCATGGTACCTCTACAATCCAGCAAAACTTAAGAATTGTATGTATTTATACAAACCTAAAAATGATTTGCATTCAATGTTGTATGCGGTGTTGGCTTAGTGTGTACATGTGTCCGTGTGGTGAGAGGTTCTGGGGCACAGTATGCGTGCATGTCCTTCCATGACAGTGACAAAATGGTCAGTGAGTTGCTGAAATTCATCCCTGCAAGAGTGAATGTGTTGACATCGCTTTAATTCAGCTTGCCATATGACACCGTGCCTGGTTTCTCCTCTCCGAGGGAGCAGGGTGGACACGAATATAGGCTGTCAAGCTCGCATAGCGTGTTGAAATACTGTATACATGCCAACTGAAAGGCTTACATTATTTATCAGGAACCATGCCAGCACAGTGAAATGTGCCCACATCCAGAGGGGTGGTAGCTGCCACGCCTAAAAAATACCTTGTCACACCAGTTGGGTGTCAAATGCTTTTAAATTTAACACATTATTTTAGCCACATTTTAGAGTAAGTGATAGGCTTAAGTTATGATTAAATCAGCATATATTTCACCCCTTGAATTCTGCCCTTATTGTTGTCTGGTTATCTGGTTGTGGGAGTAAAAGTGTGTCTCTGAGTGACTCAGGACATGTGTACTACATCCTAACCATCTGATAAATAGTGTGTGTATTTCTCTCTGTACATCAGCGCAGTCTCCTCTTACCAGCGAGGCCTTCCCAGAATGATCAGCTAACATATATACTGTCAGGAAGTGTCAGGAAACGCGTGAGTGTGTGTGTGTGTTAGAGAGAGCGTGAGTGTGAACATGCACATATATAAAGCCTGTGAATGTGTGTGTGCATGAGTCAGACAGAGAAAGGCTGGTCTGGAGTCAGACACAGTGGACACACTATCTCTCTGCTGACAAGTGTCATCAACTCCAGCTGCTTGGGGGTCTCTGCTGTCGTATGGGTGAGAGGGGGCAGACAGGAGTGCTAGTGCTGCTGGAGGGAGACAGGCTGCAGGGAAATGGGGGTTGGGAGGTTGGCAGTCAAACGGTTGGGGGAGGTGACAACACCACGCTGAATACAACCAGCACGACCCCACTGGCAATCCAAGTTTCAGCACCCAGGCGTCCACCTGTCGTTTCCTCTTAAACCCCCTTCAACCCCTTTTTATTCAGAACAGCAGAGGGAGGGCGGCTGACGTGGAGTACAGCAGCCCCAGTTAAAGGCCACTGGTACAAACCTAAAATGAGGCACGACATAACTGTGGCATGTTTGCTTGGATTAGATTTGCATTGTCAGATGTTTTGAGGCGGACCAACGCAAGGCATTTACACCTCTATATATAGGCCGCATGCAGGCTCCACCGCAAGTCACAGACAGATGCAATTTGTTTCATCCACTTTTAAGGCTATCATGCACACCTATAAAAGTGCCACACTGTATACCCTGCTTAACAATGCTGACGAAGCAATAAGCGGTGTGAGGTCTCCATGGGTGGTGCTTGGGGTTATTAATAATCTAATTTTCGCTACTCTGATTAAATCAGCAGTCATGGTCGTACATGTTCTGGACAGCTGCCGCGCTTTCTTCTGTTAATTAATGGATGGCTAATTGTGCTGTCCCTCGATAAATAATACCGATGTCTTCTCTGTTGTCTTCACCGAAGCACTTAACGGTCTGACAACACGGCTCGTCTGAACTGAACACACAACCTTTTACTTTGACAAGAATAAGGGGCGATGGAGCGCCAGTTAAACCTGCTTTCAGTCCACACACCCTAAAATGCATCTGGCCTTCCATAAATCTGCTTGTGTCCATCAACAATGAAATGCAGCTGGCACACAGATATCACACCCCCTCCACACTAACACCAGGAGTCGGGTTTGCGCAGAGTGTGAAAATAAGATCCGCCAGCTTCAATAAATGCCTCATAGCAGTGTGATCAGTCAGAAGCTTTCCAGCTATGCGTGGCCTCCTCTGGCTAAACCATCTCATTAGCAACAGGGGACCTCATATTTACAACACAGTTTAACACCATTTAGATTTACACTTAGAAGGCTGCCTGCGTGGCCAGATCAGGGCCCCGGGTCAGGGTTTGTTTTTTGATTTGTGCCATTCATAAACAAGTAATCTATAAGCCCCTGATATTAAAGGAAGTCCAGGGCCATTTTGCACTGAAGTAAAATGAGTGTGTGTGTGTGCGTACTGAGTATTGGGTGAACCCCCTGTGCTGACAAGTTGGAAGCATTATGCGTAATGAACTCAGACACATGATCTCTGGCTACTGTGGTGTCACTCTAGATGTCCATCCCTCGAGTGTTGAGGCATTCTGGGAAAACCTCCAGCGTCTTGGTGTCAGCTCTATCTGACACTTTCAAAAAGATGCCTCATAATTCCTTCTTTCCTGCCTCTTGTATTGATTGATGACGTTATTTTATTGATTGGTTTGATGTTAGTAAATGCTGTGGCTTTAAACAAACAGTATGTGTTAGCGGTATAAAGAATGTCAGTCAGAAAGCCATTTTGCACTTTACAAAGATGTGACTGGATCTTTTGCTGTTTGATATGGCAGCAGGTTTTATAAGGACAAGGGGCGGTTGGAAATTGTTATATACGCAGCGTTTTTACTGCAACCTGTCGCTCAGTTCTATCTCAGAGCTGGAGTACAGGACTTTTACATATAAATGAATGTCCATTACATTCAAACCCTAGCCAAAGAAATTACTGATTAAAGTTATCACCGCTAAATATATCTCTTTATTTTTTTAAATCTGGAGTCAGTGGTGAATTTTCCTGCACTACTTTTCAACCAGCAATGCTAGTGTTTAAAGATTTGTCATGTGGGTCTCTTCAGGACTGTTATAAGACAGTTAGCACATTAAAAGGAGGGATTTCACATGGCAGAGCATTGGCACAAGACTGGATGTATCTGGTAACTTGCTATGAAGCTATTAAGATATGCTAATTTAGTTACTTTAGATAACTTGAGCTATCAACAATAATGGTTGGCCTCAAAGACAGGAGGGCCACCAGTTGTCAGTAGTGCACAGAAACCGTTTCCTTGGTTACCCTGTGTAGAGCGCCTGGCGTTTACTTGTGGGGCGCTTGTCTGTCTTTCTATTCACGTGCAGATCCGAGCGTGTATGCAGGTGGAGAGTCGCTCCCCGTCTGAAAAGACCTTCAGACACAAGAGGTGTCAATTGGATTTATTTTCATTGGCTAACGGTCGTATATATCTCACACTGCGTATTTTTATTTGCTTCTTGGGATCCCAAAGATACGGAGCCCCTAAAGGGACATGGGAAAAAAAAAAGTGTTATATTCTCAGCATTATGGTAATTGTGGAGAAACAGCTTATTCACTTCCGGTTTTCAAAATAAAGGTATTAAGAACAGTAAGCTATAATTCAAACCTACATTTAAAATAAAATATGTTACATTAAAGTGTTTCA
>NW_023339663.1:7015434-7022671 GCF_004916995.1 Morone saxatilis
GCTATTTTACATTTTAAGTAGAGCCAGTTCAGTTTGATGGTTAATGACTTACCCCTCGGATGACCTCACCAATCATGCCGTTCCAGTTGCCGCTTGAGTCAAGGGCTCCGTAGCGGTTGTCCTTCACCAGGTGCACTTTGAACTTGAAGCCCACCTTCTTGGAGAGCTCAGAGATCAGGTCGATGCAGTAGCCCTCCAGCTCGGAGCCTTTGCTCATGGTGTATGGGTCTTGCTAGGGAAACAGAACAAAAAAACACAATTTCAATGGGGAACGTGAGTTATTGTTGCAGGAAAACTGGGCTAGTAGCAACAAAACTGATATCAAATTGTGCTTTCAAATTCTGGTAGTTTTGAACTTTTTGCAATGCTTTGCTGTAGTTGTGGGGAAATCAAAAAATCTCAGGGTGCTCAAGCATTTTTACTGCACCAATGTGGAGAAATGCCACAAAAGTTCCATATTTGTACCCCAAGTGGCATCTTTCCTTATATTTGAGGTATTGTAAAAACATATTGCTCAATAATTCCTGGCTATGGATGGATAATTTGAACTCCTACAGCATATAAACTACAAGTATACATACTTAATATCAAGCATTTTTACTGCACCAATGTGGAGAAATTCAACAATAAAAGTCCATATTTGTACAACCAACAACCGACGTTAGCTAACGTTACGTTCTCTGTGGCTGAGAGTTTGATTGACAGCCTGGTGGCATGAGCGCCTGTTGTGGCAATCAACACATGACTCATTTGAATATTAAAATTAGCCATGTGTTGATGAAATTACTTATTTTGACACAGCTTTTTTGTTTATGTTGTTTATTTGTTATGTTTAGCCAATAAGTATTAAACTAACAAGGTAATGTGTCAAAAGGCGGACCTTTATTGTTATGCGCCTGCAGCCGGACAGGGCATTTAAAAGCCGGACGAATGGCCACCCTAGTAACGGCTGGTTTGACCGCAGTTAATGAGCCTAGAGGAATACGCACAGGAAGCACAACTGCTCAGATCTGTGAACTTTGACTTGATAGAATATCTGTTGTCTATTTCTTAGACAAACTGCTTCCAGTCTTATTTATATGGCCAAACATTATTAAATCTTGGGACATCTGAGAAACAAAAGCCACAGCAGAATGTGGCATAATATATACACTATTATGCACAAGCTAACAGAGACATATGGCTTTGGATTGAAGAGCTAGAGATTTCCAGGCTAACACCAGCAGTTATCTCCAATGAGGACTCTGTGATGAGCACAGGCACGCAGCACTGGCCAGGTGGCTCTTTGGAAGATAGTGCCAAAAGATGAAACCACCTCAGTGTCAGCATTTTAATTTGATCTGCCATGTGCACATATGTCTTTAAAGTCTGTGGGGAGTCTCTTAGCCATTGATGTGCTTCGCCAACGGTCTGCAGTCGTACAGGTTAGCACTGCAGGCTAATCTGTAGTGAGTCGCTCCCAAAAGCCTGCGCCAAGTTGATGGCAGGATGAGTGATCTCCTCTCCTCTGATCCCCGGCCCTCGGATGCCCACTGTGTGCCAACTATTCAGCTCCTTTGTATTAAGTGCCAACATGCCCAGACGGGGAGAGGAGGAGCAAAGAGACCCAAACAGGATTTGAGAAGCAGTAGTCCTCTATACTGCTAGATATTAGGCTGCGGGCACTGCAGGACTGGCACAATGTTACTGGGGCAGCAGCCATCCTGTTACTTGGTTTACAAAAAAAGGGTCGGGGGGCACACTGGCTGATCATGTGAGCCTTCAGCAGCTCCAAAAAATCAGTGTGATGTGACTGGTAGAGATAAACTGAGTGCAGGGGGATTATGGTGATGGTGATGATAATATGCTCCAATTGATAGATGTTAACACATCACAAATCTCTGCACAGTACTTCTTCCTATTGCAGCAAATTCAGTATAACTTTATTTGCATTCAGCAGCCTCCTATGACGATCTGATAACACACCCATGTTTATTGGAGCTGGAATTGTATGTAGGGCTGAGCGATAAATCGTATTTTCATGGTCATCTCATTTTATGAAGGGATAGTTACAGAAACCGGGTATTATACAGGCCTGTAGCTGAAGACTGGAGTATTATGATGCTGCACCTCGAATGGAAAACAGCTGATCCAAGAGTCCGTAGTGGAGACACTTAAGTAAATGAGGTTAACTTGAAAATGAACTGAGTTGACAACAACTATGCTCGTTACTGGAAGCAAGTGCAATAAAACCATCAGCAATGGAAAAAAAATGTTTACCAAGACTTTATCAATACACTGTTCAGCAAACGTAAACATGTAAATATGTAGAAACGCAACATCTGCTGTGTCCGCAGTCTCTCCTCTACCTCCACTGTTATAATTAACAGTGTTAATTGTTATTAATAATATGATTTTATTGACATTTTAGATTTGCTAACAGTGAGATATAATTGAGTTTACAGTGACTTTGCTGTAAACATTATTGTTGCTGATCTAAATACAAAATGTTGTTTTATTTAAAGTATTGAATTCTAATCCTGTTCTGGATTTAAAGACAACCAGGCTGAAATAGGAACTACATTGCTAATATGCACATTTGTTTTCTGTATCTTAAGTCATATGATCACGTTGAACAGTGTGATCGCACATCCTCATACCATACAGGACTAATTGTGTGTTAACAAAATAATTATAGCTGAAAATCAGGTTGGGTTTATCACGTTGCCAAAGCTGATGATTGATTTACTTCTTTCCTGCAAGCTTGTCAATCATAAAGGAGGGAGTGGTATACACTGGCATTTCAATCAGCCTTTTTTGTTGTATACTATAAGGTGCTATGAGGCACTGGTAGTGAAACAAATGAATGCATCTGGTCCCTTTTGCTGTTTTTATGTGCTGTCCAGAAGCCCCGTATAACAAGCGTCTTACGTGTTACATGTATTTTCTTTCCTCTAAAAACATGTCCATGTCTCTGCACAGCAATGGACTACATTTTCAGAGTGACTCATGCCCGTGAAACTCAGCATCTCATGTATCCATTCAGTGTCAGAACAATTCCACCATTAGAGCTTTGTGAAGAGCCCTTGAGAGCGCTGCATTGACGATGGAGTTCTCGCTCCTCCTTTCTCCTCCACTCCACAGCCTGCCCACATTAACTCTCCAGCCCATTCAGCTGTGATTAGAAAAGCCTCTTGGTTTCCAGAGTTTGCAATCATTTGACCATAATGAATTCCAATCACTCCCTCCTCCTACCCTCTGCTCCCACTTGTACTTGACAAGTTATAAGGAGGAGAGTGCAGAATGGAGAGACAAAGAGTGCAAGGCAGTCATAGAGAGAGTGTTCAGGGAGAGAATCATACACAGAGAATGAAGTCTGCAAAGACGCTGTCTGAATGAAAAGGTTAAAATACAGAAAGCGCATGAACAAAAATATTAAAAGGATAGCAATGTAGTAGCAATGTAATATGATAAACAATAAAATCAGCACAAAAGGACTGTTAAAGGAGAATAATCTCCTGTGTGTGTGTGTGTGTGTGTAAGGTTATTCAGTGGAAAACACAGTACTATACTGTACTAGTCTAAATGTGTATCTGCTGATAAAAGAGCAAAGTGTTGGCTGGGTGAGGCCAGAATGAGGCTGCAGCAAAACAAGAAAACAGTTGGTGCACAGTGAAGGGTGGACACAACGACGCCTCGTATATAGAAAAATCCACAGTAACATGAGGACACTTGGACACAACAAATGCTGAGTGCTGAACTTCCAACCATCTCGTTGTCACACGTAAACAT
The DNA here is from genome assembly GCF_004916995.1 of Morone saxatilis. Classification (NCBI taxonomy): domain Eukaryota; kingdom Metazoa; phylum Chordata; class Actinopteri; family Moronidae; genus Morone; species Morone saxatilis. The sequence continues at coordinate 7,019,206 of NW_023339663.1, forward strand.
AATTAGTATCACCTTAAAGCCAAGATAAAGCAATTCTATATGCAAAGGAACAAAGTTAGCCACATAATGGCAGAAATGTCACACTTGCATCACTGTTTACAATAATCATCTGTTCGGATCTGTTCACCAAATGTGATTAACACATTTTATTCTGTTTAGATAGTGCACACCCATCAGATTAAAACATAATGCATACCACTAATGGAGCAGTGTGAATGTATAGTCCCATTTAAATTAAGCTAAATGTTAAGATTAACAGCTTATTATGATCTGTAGATGATGTCGGCTGTGCGTTATTTTAATATTTATTTTATATTAATGCTAGATTTTAAATGTGAAGAATATTATACCCACTTTGCTAATATCGCTATATTTATTTGGCCAAAATAATTCTCAAAAAACAAGATGTGTGAATGTGCTCCGGTCTGCTTGTTGTTCTCTACGGCTCTTTCATCACTGTGTCACAGTGATGATGCTGACAGTGCTGTGGTGATGACCTTTCCCCATTGCCATGCCAACATTCCCAGGTCCCTCTGGCCAGCAGTGTCCCTGTCACCTATAATCAGCACCACAGTCTGGCCACCAAGCTGCCTTCTGAGTAGGACCAGTCGGGACACAAAGACAAGTCCAGAGAGTCGTGGAGTTTGTCCATGAATATAAGCCAACAGGCTGTGAATACCGCTTCATTCATTAGCTAATGAAGATTAGGCATTATGATTTGATTACATAGGCACATGAGTTCTTGTTCAAGCAAGATAATACGCTGCCCAACTGACAATGGACTTAAAAGCAAGTTTATTTAGAAAATGTCTTTAAACCTTGAAATAAACAAGAGAACAGAGACACATAAAGGACAGAAACAAATGATCCCATAGTTACTGAAGAATAGGTGCTAAGATTACTTTGAATAGTAATACTTGTTACACTGCAGTAATCCCTCCTTGTTGACATGAATAAACTAGTCAGCACTGTTTTTCTGCAGTCAGCCAGAAAGAAGGAATGAAACGCTGCAGTGGCCAACAATTGTTTTAGACAAAGCAGTCCTGTTACTTCTGATACATTGTTGTCTTAATCAGAGTAAGAAGTAACCCAAGTAGTACTACGGTTGTTTTTCTTGTTTTGGGGGGCTTTCATTACCTTAAGGTGAGCTACCACGGCGCCCCAGTACTGCATTTTTATGTTTTACTTTGATTAAGAACAGCTGAACCCACCTACATTAATCTTGAGTAACGCAATCGATATTTCTCACAGCCGACATTTTGGCCTGTCAAAAATATGTCTTATAAAAGCACCAGTATGTCTGCATTCTGTTAAGACGTGCCAGCTTGCACACGTAGGCTTAATTTTATGAAATTGAGCCATCATTAATGTTATTAGGTGCACCTGTGCTCCTCCTGTTACGACATGTCAAAATATTTGCCATGGGAAAGATCTGTTGTTTTCTTGTGTTACTTTATTGCCTTGCTGACATGGCCATGAGTCTTTTGTTCTGGCAATAATCTATGGGCGTAATAGACAGAGTAGCAACACAGTGTGTGTGGGTGTGTATGAGAGAGAGAGAGAGAGAGAGAAGAGTGCACTTTACTCAGTATATTCCATGCAATGAGCAAATGGGATTAATACTATAGAGAGCTTTGTGACACAGCTGTAACTGACAAGGGTCTGAGCTGCTGGTGAACTTTAAGAGGGCAACACACACTCACTCACTTACATAGAGACACCAGGTCCTCTCTGGCGGAAGATTATGGAGGTATTGAGCCATGTATATGGCTGTCTGATCTCTCAAGAGAAGGTGACATCAAACTGTGTGTGTGTGTGTGTGATGTCTGACTGAGGCTGACAGTCCAACCCACATCCTCGGGGGGCGGTTTGTTGGTGACGACTGCTGACACACAGCCACACACAAAACACATTGGTTTGCTCATGCAGAAATTCAGTACATCTGCACAGACAGATCTGAAGTCAGCATGTACAAGTTCAAGTTGGGATAGAATCATCATAGTTTACACGATCGATGTTTGAGTCATTCGTTTATAACTAGGATTTTAAAAAAAACTGCAAGCTTATAAATAAGCAGTCAAGTATCACTGCTTTGGGTGCTTTTAGTTGAATATACAGTTTGTCTAATGCTGCATGTCTTATGTTAACAGGAGCACTGCTTAGCCATTATACTACGAGGCTTGTCTCATAGCTTGGGATTTTCCTCTGAGCTTTGGTGCAGCTGAAAAACCTACTGTCCTGGTTTTCCTCCATTTCCAAACACCGGGGAGAATCACAAGCACACATTCTAGTTGCAAGTGCATGTGGGTGAAATCGACTAATTTTTGTGTTTTCTTTTTGTGACTAGAGGCTCAAACAGGCCTGGCACCCAAACTGGAAAAGAGGCTGGAGCAGGATGAATAAATTATATTGCATTAGTAGGGAGGAGCATTAGCTGGTGGAGTTGGGTGAGAGTCAATAATAGCGAGGCCCTCTTATTCCCTAACAAAGCAGCAGATAGTTTAGTGGGCCAAGGGAAGAGTCCAGGTTGTGGAGAAAACTGTTGCTTTGTGCACTTAAGAAAACACTGAAATTCCTTTCTACAACTAACCTGAGAGACATAATGTGTCTCATGCACACAAGCCATGAATTGCAAAAGATGTGAATGTAAATGTTGAGAGTTTCCTGTGAAAATATCCTCTTCTTGAGAGATTTCAATACCAACTTGTTGTTAAGTCCCTTTCTTTTGATGTGTAAACACATTGTGAGACAAACAAGTATTAGAAGGTATTAAACTTACATGCTGTTTATTTGATAGTTTAACAGTATCTTTGGTGTCATTGTCTTAAGAGGGTGTGTTTTAATTCCCTTTTTGGGTTTGACTGTTTTAGTCTTTGTTCCTTTTTAGTGGCACTACAGAGCAGTGCTCCCTGCAAACAGAGAGGTGGTACAGTAGCTCTACAGTAGTACACATAATGGAAATGATGGAAATTAACATCGTAATAGCTGTAATATTATCTTAAGAAACAATCCATTTTACTTCATGTGCTGAACATAAAATGTATATATTCCTGTTCTCTGTGGAAACAAACTAATAGCTGCTAACTTCACATTGGTTGGATGAATTTAGTGAGTCCAATGCGGGTTGTTTTTTTGTGGGTGATGTTTTTTTTTCATTTTATTTAGCTAATTTAAGGATCTGCCTCCAAAAGAATGAGAGTTGCTACTCAGCGACAGACGTTCAGCAGCACAGTACACATACTGAGCCAAACAATGACAATGAAAAACAGCCGTAGAGCCAGAATATTTCCACGTCCAACTCATTGAAGTTTGATGACAGGGAATACACACGCATTCGTGAATATATCGACAATCGATGTTACACTCTGGACCTCTTAAAGGTATGTGTACCTTTTGTGACAAATGTCTTCTGAATGTGTAAAGCAATATACATCGAGGGTAGTAACACTCGCAGCATGTGGCAAAA
>NW_023339663.1:7022677-7022806 GCF_004916995.1 Morone saxatilis
AAAAGTCAAGCAGCCTGAGGAAAAATACAAGAGAGAGGTGGATCCAAGTACATGTGCAGGCCAACGATCTATTACTTTGCTCTTATGATGCATGTACATCATATCTTTTTGTGTATAAACATTCTGTAA
>NW_023339663.1:7022906-7053947 GCF_004916995.1 Morone saxatilis
GCGTCTGAGTGAGTCATTGGTTGCTTGGCAGCAGTGGTGCTAGGTTCATTACCCTCCTAACGACAGGCTGATGGAGGTGCCTTAAGAGGCTCTCCTTTCTCTCGCTCTCCTTCTGTTTCTCTTTCCCTGCTTTCATCTTCTAGACACATCTCCTGCTGATTGCCATCTCTCAGTGGCTTCGCAATACCAATATTGAGAGAGAAAGAGGAGCGAGACACTGCTGGCCACCTATATTTCATTCAGTCTCACCTTATTTTTCATTCCCATTCTGCCTGCCTAATCCTCCGACTGTTTATGATTGGAAGATTCCTGTTTCCGCTGTGAAGCCACATGTTGTGTATCAAACCTGAAACTAGTCTACCCCTAAACGCTGTACATGTCATGCACATGCATACCCACACTGAATATATGCTCTCTAATTCGCACTCCATATAATATATGCTTGCCTGCACACACACACAAAGTGTACCAATATCCATGTCAAAATCCAATTCAAACCAAGAGCTCTGTCTGTTTTTGTGTCTTCTGTCATTTACATGAAAAGAAGTGGTACAGGAACAAAAAGGCCTGGCAAGGCACCCTGCTCTGCTACCCACAGATAACATTCACTTATTAATTTGTTCCCATCGTAACACAGCCAGATTGTACATTTAAAGCCGATGTCAGCCGATGTCAGATGCTTCTATTCATTTTCCAGAGAAATGAGGGGGCTGAAATGCCCACCGCTTGGAGAATTCACCAGAGAATTTAACTGTGATGGTCGCAGAGAAAAGCAAACTGAGGAAAAACACACATTTTCTTAAGTATGCACTCAGAGCTTTTTATTTCTAATTAACCATCTGGCCTGTGTTCCTCCGACTGCCATCCAGAATGGTTTATAAAAGGGATAAAGACAGTGATTAAGAGAAGGCAGTTTTTTTCAGTGCAGGATCTGTTATCTTTTAAAAGAAAAGTCACGACAAACTAAACTGAGCAAGTTGACTTGTTGTCCAAAGTTGAAACCAGTGAACCAGATCGTAGTACGTGTACGACCGTAGCGTCCCAGCGTCAGCGGCCGTATGTCTGCGTGACTTCTGACCGCTAGTTATGCCAAAGGCGTAATATTTCTGAAGCTGCTTGTAATGATGTTTCGTTGGAGGCCTTTTGGCTCTGCTCCATTTGTTTCAGCCCAGTTTGCTCTCACATGAACCCACACTCACACACACAAACACAATACATTGTCTTTGTAACCATTCACCCGCACTCATCTCTGTGATATCCCCTTCCCCTCCCTTGCTCTTGCTATCTTTCTCTGCCTTCTCTCATTCCATTAGTAAGGGATTTTCAAGGCCCTGGCAGCAGAAGCCCATTTTCTCCATTTTCCCCCGGTGGCCTCATCATCAGGATTCAGCCGTACAGCCTCAAGCTAATGTTTTTAATTCAATCCCAGCAATCCATATCTAAGCACCCATTCCTTTCCCTTCCTACTCTTTTCACATTGGGAGGAGGGAGGCTTGAGAAAGACCATTTATGTGTTTTTATGTATGTGTTTCTGTGTGTGCATGTGGGACCCTTCTTTAACCTCAGGGTTTACATCTGGCAACCCTCGATAACACCGTTTAAGTGTCACGCCCGTGTCCTCCTGGAAAAGACGAATCAAACCTGCATGTACTGTAGGTGCTTACATGCACACACAGTCACACATATTTTGCTGTGCAAATACACTTGTAGCCACAATAGTTAGATGTTTTTATGAAAAATGTTTGGATGAAATACAAAAAAAACTGGATCATGACCAGTGGCTAGAAACATTGGGCAAAGGGGGCAAAACACAGTATTTATGTTTGCTTGCCTTATGTCCTCTTGTGCCGGAGGCGAGCTGTGGCGCTCACTATTTATATATAACAAAACACAAATGGATCTGGCCTTCGCTTTACGCCTGCTGCACTAGAGAGCTGTCTGGAGGAGGAAGATGGTGAGAAAGGGAGGTGTGAAAAAGGCAACAGGCAGCAGTTTGTATAAACATGGGAAAGTGTGTGTGAATATGTGTGTGTGCGCAGTGGGATAGAATCATGCTCCAGTGCCTATGGAAGTCAGTCATGTGTGCAATGTGTTTTTATGAATTAATAAAGGTGACTTTTGAAGCAAAGAAGCAAGAGGGGGGGGGGGAAGAAGGAGTAAAAAAAGACGGGATGCCAAAAAAAAGAGATGAGGAGAGGACAAACGGAGAGAAAAGGAGAGCGAGAGAGACTGTTGTGTTTTTGCCAGCAAATAAATCGGCAAGCTAGCCCTTCAGCCAGGCAGTCAGTCAGCCACACAGAAATCTAGCCTCCACAGCATCCTGTGCTACACTGAGCTGTGTGCCACACTCACACACACACACACACAAATACACACTCACAGTACACACACACTCACACACACTGTCAGTACACACACAGCCCTGTCAGTCCAGATGACTATCATTACCCAGGTAAATACATCTGGCCTTAGGAGCCAGGCACACTCTCATCGCTTCTCTCTCTGGTGATGTGATTTTTCTCCCTAACCTTTTTCACGCTCCACCTCCTGCCCATTACTTTGCTCCCCCACCCTGTATGCAGACACACACTTTGCACGAATACACGGCGGAGAGAGACGGAGAGAGATGGAGGTTGTCCATGCTGCAGAGATTCACCTGCCTCATCAAATGGGCAATTATTTCAGCATGATCATATTTGAATTGTGCTGTAGCAAAAGGCACTTAGAGAGTCTCATTCTCGGGTACACACACACACACACACGCACACAGGCATACACATGCATGCACGCAGGCTCTGATAATCTACCCTCCACCTCCCTCTGTCCTTCTTTTCTTGCCCTCTATCTTCTTTTGTGTATTTCTGTCACTTTCAGCTCTATGTGTTTTGTTTTTATCTCTGTCTCCCCCTCTCTATCTGCCACCTCCCTCTGTTTGACAATCTCTTCTCTCGCTCACGCTCTGTCTCCCAGGGGTCTGCTTCACAGATGAGTCCCCTAGTTACAACATCACTCATTGATTTAAGAACTGCCACAGGCATTGATCTGAAACAGCCATGCTCCTAGGTGCAAAAAAAGTCATTTCTGCTTGCTAGACTGCTAATGACATGATGAAATGTACCCCGCTGTCCCTGCACATACACAGATGCACTCCATGAATCACTTGTGTACAGTACTTCTTAAATGTTTACAGACTAAATGGGTATATTAACCAACCCCAGTGTGCTTTTTCTCATTTCTGTTCAATCTAACCATCGATGTGACTCGTATATTTAAATTTGAAGAGGCAGTTTATTAATCAAGGGCTTATATGATGCAAATCAGCACCCAACAACAAGTAATACTGCTATGTTGTAGTTTTGGTGTGATGGAAAATTGTGTTAAAATTGTGAGTAGGTGCAGTTTGTGTTTGGGGGGGAATTTTAAAGGCCAGAAATTAAGTGTTAAGTAATCTGTGGCTCATTAGCAGTGATACACCACTGTTTCTACCCCTTACTTGGCTAAGATGTAAACTGTAGTTTCTTCGTTTCAAACCTATACTGTAATCTGTGTTAGTTATAGCCAAACACCCAATCTGTTCGATTCTAATCTTATCTATTCTTTTGTTATGAACTGTTTAGTAAAGCTGAAATGCCATGAAAATAGTTTTAAAAGGCATGGATGTTCAAAGTGTTTAGGGCCATCTGCTCCATCTAGAAGTTTCAGAAAGAAACCGTGTAACAGTGGCATGTACACTGTACAGTCAATGGACAAAACACAATATACTTGTATTCTGATCTCTCACAGTTGGTGATCATCACAGGTTAGGTGAAAGATTTGTGATTTTAGGAGGAAAATGGGAACATTCACATGGTCCCAAAACCTTACTGCTGAACAGTGCAAGTTATTTAAGAGTGGTAAAGCATGCGTGGCAGAGTTTGAGTTGCTTAAATATAACGGAAATACGGCCCTTCAGTCTGGTTATCTGCTCCATTTAGCCCACAGCTCCTCAGGGGATCATTATAATTAATGACCATTTAGAAAGTACCTCAGTGCTTTTCACTAAGAAAGGTATTAAGGAAAAAAAAGCATTTACGCATGCCCACTCTCCGCACCCTTACTGTGTACAACATGTATTGGCAGCATTAATTGTAGAGATGCTCATTTAAAAAAAGATATTAAAAAAAGATACATTTGTTTTAATTAATTAATTTATTGGTCTGTTAAACACCACATAATGTAAACACATTTACCTACAGCCTAACTGCTTGATTCTACCTGTGACGCGTTCCAGCTGCAACTCGACCACTGCTACTGAACGCTGCTGTTTCTAGACAATGCTTTTGATTTCACCAGAATCGCCACAACGCGTTTTCTGCTCTGCAGATAATACGCTATGTTTGATGGACCCCACGACAAGCTGCAGGGAACAGATGGAGCCAATCGGGAAGTCAAACACAGAAACGGCATAGAGACTTACACATGGTAGAAGCACAGAAAAGGGAAAATGAAGAATACAAAACATTCCACTTCTGAAACGCTACCGGTTAATAGTTTTTTTTTTTTTTTTTGACAAATCATCAATTCATTGTTTTCTTCTTACTGTTCAATTATCTTTTAGTTTTTTTAACTGTGTTGTTTAATGAAGGACAAGGATGTTAAGCAGAGAGTGAAGGCTGTGAATATAGCTTGTGTTCAGGTCTTCACTGTCCCCTTGTCCTGTGAGATTTTTATATTTTAAATACTAATCTAATCTTACACCCCTTAAAACCAAGAAGTCCTCGCCACCCCCATGAAGCCTTGGCAACCCTTAGCGGGGCGTCAGGACCGCAGGTTGGGAACCAGTATATTAAAGAAAAACAGCGATCCATATCTAACCTATTTACATATGAGAAGCTAGAACCACAACATAAATAAATGTCAGATGATTATCAAAATAGTTGTTTTAGCTCTAAAATGTGGCAGCTAAAAGCTCACTAATTGCCAAAACACAGGCACATTTTATATGAATATGCATGCATTTGGCAACCAGCCACCTCACATGAATGGTTTATTATGTGAACACAGTATGTATGTACAGAGTTAATATTTGGCATCTACTGTCGGCTGTAACCTCGTTACACCCTTGAAGCCATTGACATTTTGTTATATGTGCAATATGTACACATGCAGTATGCAGTAATACACAAACAGAATAAGACAGAGTAGGGGCACAGAGTACATTTGCTCTTGGGACATCTCCGACCATATAACAGCCTATTGATGCAACTAGAGGTCAATAATCCATACCATCTTATGTCAATAAATCAAAATGATGTTTTTAACTAGAATCTGACTACTGTGAAACCTTTAACAATGTGTCCTGCAGTGTGGCTTTAAGATGAGCAAAAGGTAAGTAGTAACACTGGAGGAGAGTGTTGTGGTATTGATGCTTACACTGGAAGGGATGTCCATTAGTGGGGATGAATAAGTCTCTTCTCTGCCCACACACAGTCTAACCAATACTCTAATGGCGGTTTCCTTAGAAACCACAGAGGCAGGCAAACATGTGACACGCAAGTGTGCGCACACACATTCAAATATAGACACATACACACAATCTTCTACAAGATTGTAATCTTCAGGGTTGCATGATAGAGTCTGTCGGGTTGGGCAATACAGAAGCCCCACTAGAGGCAGTGGGGATGACAGGAATGAGGGATATGGAGAAGAAGAGTCAGAGGTGTGGTGCGGGTGGGGAGGTGGGGATTGAATTATGCATGACAGCAGCCCTAGCCTGGCCCTCTCAGATGGATTCATTATGGGGGCTGGCCAGGTAATATAAGGACTGTCAAAGAAAATGCTAGCAAAACAGTAGAAATAGTAGCAAATGAAAGGAGGGTGTGTGTGTGTGTGTGTGTGTGTGTGTCGTGTGTAGTGTGTGTGCTCGCTCCACCTGCTCCTGCCCTGGAGCAGCAGTGGAGAGGTGACCCTGCCATGGTAATAATGTGCTGAGGATTACAATTTGATTGAACCGAGCCACAAGGGTTGTTTCCTGCCCACTCTAATGACAGCTTGTTGCTGCTGGGACTGCTATACAAGGCCCACTTGACAGACACACACACACCAACACACCACTTGTCTCTTTCCTGCTCTTTTGCTCTCTCTTTCTCTCTCTCTCTCCCTGTTTTTCTGCAGCCACCATTGGCTGAAGAGATGCAAAACAGAGCGAGAAGAGACAGTTATGAGAGATTAGAGAGAAGACGAGGAAGAGATGAGACAGATGTGTGAAGCCTGCAGACACATTTAAAGAAAAAAAAAAAAGGGAGATAGGTGGGCGGCTGAGAAAACTGATCATGGAGACAGAGAGAGAGAGCAGGAAAGAGAGAGCATTTGAGAGAGAAGTTTGAAAGTGGTTGTCCGGGCAGATAAGTGTCAGGAGAGCACCGTTGACATCAGAGGTACCTGCTGCTTGCCTTGTCTGCCTGTCTGCCTGCATTGATTCGCTGCTTCACTGAGCCAACAACAGCTGACTGACTGAGTTCCTCCTGTCTTGCTGAAGGAAAAACATTTCTTCCGACACTGAGGATGAAACAGTTCGGATGCTTTAAGCTGTTGTTTTGTTTCTCTGGAGTCTGTCTTCAAAAGAACTGCTAAGAAGCTAAAGAAGAATCACTTTACTGTGTTAGAAAGCCACAAATTTCACCTCTTCTTCTTTTTTCTACAAAGAACAATTACGGAGGTATTTATCTCACTCGCGTACACAGCCCCAAACTCTGTCTTGTCACTGCTAACTACCTGCTGTTGTAGCAAACACATGTAATTAATTAGACAAATGTGATACTGTCATCAAGGATAATTGTTTGTCAACGCATCAGGGAACTGAGCAAAAGCCAGCCAACCAATTAGACAGTCAGAGAGACAGACAAACTGTCAATCAGCCAATTAGATCAGTCAGTGAGTGAGTCAGCGAACACGCCGCTGCTGGTGAAGAGAGATGTGCTCAGGTCTTTCAGTGCCACTGTCAGAAAGACATTACATCCAGCTCTCGACCGTCAGACCAAACCTTCACATACACAAATAAAATCAAATAATACAATAATACATATAATACATTTATATTTCTCTAAGAGAGGAACATGATTAATCTTTGATTCATATTGTTATTCTTAGAATCCCTGAAGGTCCCTGAATTGAAAAGACCACAATGTATCCACACAAGGGCAGATAATGACTTCAATTTCTCTAACAAAGAAGAGCAGGAGAGATGTGGAGATGGATGATTGAGTTGAGCCGATTCACTAAATCCGTAAGCACTGTTTCTCAAACCTGAGCTCTTGCTTATAATTCAGTGGCTTGTTGTTACACTGAAGGATTAGGCCCTTGACAGAGGGCCTGTCGAGTTGCCTACCTGCTCTTTCTGTGTTGAACAAAGGTCGCTGTTTTTTTATTTTTATTCAGCCTGCATTATATGATATGGTGGGTTGTTGGAGGATTTGGAAGACCTGAGATGTTATCACCGTTACATTTTAAGTTTTTGTTTTCTTGCAATCATAAAATCATCATTTTGTCAGTTAGATCATTTTGTGATTACAAAAATAACATTGAAATGTTTTCTTGTGGTCATGTTTTACTTGTTTTTGAGAGAAAACAAAGCTTAAAGCTTGAGATTAAAAAATCAGACCTCATTTTGACCACTTACATAATTCTTTTGGTCACCTGACCAGGTGTGCAGAGGATAAAAAGTACAGTATTCAAGATATTAACTTTTCTCTTAGCCACTTTGAATTTGAATGATCTCCCCCTGTCTATAATGGGAAGCTTTTTCAGCCTTTACTTTTCTTTTTAGATGGGCTCACTTGTTTGTCTTGACCATCCCAAGGTCTTAAGTTCCCACAAAAAACTCAGCTTGCCTGGCAAACAGAGGCTGCTTTCCTGCAGTTGTAATAGATAAAGTAAAACCACATCCACCTATTAACTTTGCTTATCGTGTTCACCAATTATAACAGTCAATCCGTCTGCAAAGGATATATTATTATTATACTGTTGACCATCATAGATACACCAACAACTGTGCTACTGTTAGTGGCAACACTGGATGATTATTTTATTAATTATGGTTATTATTCATTGTTGAAGTAATTTTCAATTTCCCTGTTACCACACTCATCAGCATTAGCAGTAGGAGTGATTCTCTCCCATTGGCCTTTGAGGTTTTCTGCCTCTATTGATCCAAACCTAAAAGGTTATGCCACAATTTTACAGTCCTCACCCCTAAAATTAGAACAGGCTCCAATTATTTTCCCAAATCCCTCTTAAATGTTCTTAATCTGCTTTGTTACACAAACTGTCTGCAGTGTTTTTCCCATTTTCTCGTGTTGACTCATTCACTGAAAATAAGCTTTAATCCTTCTCTTGTGGCAGGGTTTTTTCCTGAAAGCTCAGAGAAATTAGAACATAAGAGTAAGAAAGGGGGCAAAGTACTTCAAAAAACACTTGTCATTAATGGAACAAAATCACTGCTAACAATGCTTCCGTCTGCCAGGAAATTTCTGATCTCCCATTTTTTATTAAGAGAAGAGATTAGAGCTACGTGCTCAATTTCCAATTTCCAAAAAGCAACTTGTAATCACGCAAGTCCCATTATGCAAACAGGCAATGAGTATAGAGTGCCAAGGTTTTTTGGGAAACAGGTTTTCTGTGCACCACTTCAGTCCCTAAAGAGTCTCTCTGCTCAATTAAAGCCAAAAAAGGTAAGATGGTGGAATTTACTTTTGTTACGTTGTCAGATCCCAGCAATAAGACCTGGATTGAATAGGGATTAACACAATCATAGCTGGTGTTGTATTCTGGAAAATTATTAATATCTTAGCAATAAAATATTCAACAAGGGAATAGTACAAGGTCCTGTGCTTCCTGTCAGTTACTAAAATGGGGATAAAAGCAGAAGCTGTTGGATGTAAATGTACACATGGAAGGCAACCATGAGATGAAAATGGAAAAACAAAACAAAAGAAAGCAGAAGTCTGGCACAGAGGAGGGGTGAGTAAAAACAAAAAATGAATGCAGAAGGACTGCCAAGCAGCAGTGGAGAGAACTGACACCCATGATTGGGTCCATACCAAAGAGGCAAATAAAAGAAGCCCCCTAAGCCCTTGTAATCAGTAGAGGAACAGACAAGGCCGGGCTGGTTTTTCCTCCTTAAGCCTTGGTGGAGTTTGGGGTCCAATGCTAGTCTTTCAGGCGGCCCTGCCAAATGGCAGCACACATCAAAGTCTTTAGCTGTTAGCCTCCTTGCCTACTCACGTCAATGTCCCAGGGATTAGCATTAGCATAATTGAGGTTTATGTACAGATGCTTAGTGCAAGGGCTTGATGGATCACTATTCTGGAATGGGAATGTGTTGTGTAATGTGGATTTTGCATCCATTCTGCTTAAGACTATGAACACCACCCCCGTAGCCTATTACACCATGTAGAGTGTGTGTGTCTGTGTGTGTGCATACACACGAACAACCACACTGTCGCACTGATCTCATGCACACAACACACACACTTTCTGTCTATAGAAACAGGGATGTAGTAAGCAGACTGTGGGTAGTGAAAATAACTACCCATGCACTGTAAAAACCACAGGAACAAATCTGTACCCACATTGTAGCTGATACACCTCAACTTTCCATATCTTAATGCAACACACTTCCAACTTACTTCACATTTGTACTGAAGAGAAAAACTGCTTCTAACAACACAGGACATGACAGAACCTTCTTTTTATGTGATATTACACTGTAGTTGGGTTACTTTGGTCTGGACAAGGGATGTGCTGGTCAAAAATATGGTAAACTGTAATCATCAAACTTTCCGTAAACACTACTATTAAACATAGTAAAATTATTTCAAAACATATTCGGCTGGGATTTTACCTAACAAACTGAACAATTAACTGTATTTTACAGCTTTGTTGAACTCTCTTGCGTGTTTTTTATACTGTTAATAGTTGTGAAAGGCCGGAAAAATCCTGCACAATGATGTATTCACTCCATTTATGATGTTTCAGTCCACTGACCTTCATAAGGTAAAATTTGTGAATTGAATTTTAGTGTGCAGGATCTTTTACACTTAGTCTAAAGCCCCATTTAGACTGGATTTATTTCTCTTGAGCAACTTTGTCACTCACTTAAAATGAATGCTCCCTCTCACTGAACATTACAACTCGGCACCCATAAACCGCTTCAGTGGGTCAATCAGCTGAGGTTAACATACAAGTCATGGCCACAGAAGCTGCTGTGTCTGTGTTTGACTGGTAAAACTTCCACGTGGCTAATTAAAATTAAACTTTTGTTTAAGCTTTGTTCATATTCGTGTGCGACTGCGGTGTGTAGGGCTGGGTACCAAACTTTTGGCACCCACTTTTGTCACGCATCCTCCATCTGCTTTATAAAGACAGGACATCAAATTGTGTCCCCACGGTTTATAGTACAGCTGGTATACCTGCACACGTCTAGTCTGGATGTTAAGTCTGGAGTAAAAGGACAGTGTTTCCTTTTAGTTTCTTTCTCTTTCTCCTTTCAGGTCTCATCAAAACCAAGATAACCAATCTAACATAGTCCAAAAACAAACAAGCACAGTATTAGAAAATATTAAAACCTGCTCACAATCTTTAGTTAATTCCCTCAGTTAAGGACCCCCACACCTATATGCAACCAATACCACTTTATGTCTGTAGCCATTAAAAGTCAAGTTATTGACTTCTCAGCCAACCAGCCACAGCAGTGACCCTGCTGAGTCTTTGTTTCAGGCCCATGAGACATGGGTTAATGGAGCTGCACCCTTCTTTATGGAGGCACTGCAGAGCCCCCAGCAGATCTCTTTATTTAGCTTCTGCTTGTTGGAGTCGAGTTAGAGGAGAAAGAGAATGAAAGTGGGTGGGTTTTTTTCCGGGTGTACTTGTAACGTGAGAAGCATATGTGTAGATGTTTACATCTGCTTGTATGGGAGAGTTTGAATTTAGTTGTTGATTGTCATATTTCCTCCACAAACCTGGATATATCTTTTATCATATGTAGGTGGCTGTAAGATTAGAGAAATTCCTCTTCTCACGTTACAACCATAAAGTTATGTTTATCATTTTACAGTGCAGCCATATTTATTCATATTTGAATACAGTGGAAAGTTATTAGGTTAGTAAATGACTTCAAAGGGCGTTGAACATTGCATGTCAGTACACAGTTTTGTGTGTGTGTGTGTGTGGGATCGAGGAGGAAGGCTGCAGGCTGTGCAAATGATTTGGTCATTCCACCTGTTACTTATTTGCATAGATTTAGGGAAGCTTGCACAAAAGTTCTCATCGTATTAATGATCATTGAGGTTAAGCATCATAAGAGGGCGAGGCAGTAAACAGTTGGATTAAAGTTTTCTCCCCTTTTTCCTTATTGACATATTGTCCAAATCTCCACAAATAAACCTATGTACATATGTACACCTGTAACTATACTGAATGATTCCCTTAGAAGGCCGAAGGGCTCAAAAGCGCTGACTTGTTTGCTATGACTACATAACTCTGATAAACAGATCATGATGATATTCCTTGTGGTCATAGTGTTGCCCTTGAACAAGCGTGGCTGATAGGCAGTAAATAGCTATAGTTCATAACAACTCATGTCAACTCATACTATGTTACGGGGTTTGGATTAAACACACAACTTTGTCCTCAGGGACTCTGTACATACATATTTTCTTGTTATAAAGCCTGGAACAGTTTAATTGTTCTGTACAACTATAAATACATTTGAAAGTCTTACTGAAATCACATGTATCATCCTTTTTTTTAGTCCATAATGTCTGTTTTTTAAATGTATTATTAAAAAGAAAAAACCTCCAAAAATGCTCCTCAAGCAAGCAAACCTGCACCTTAGTATGTATCATGGACAGTTTTCATTAAACCCATGTATGCTTGCTGTTTGCCATTTGGTAATTGACAGGTAGCGCACAGATTTCTTAGTTTTGTTTTGCTGCAGACATAAGTTGTTTGACCACATAGCATCTAAAGACCCAGATATTTTTCTCTAGAGTTGGTGAGACCAAAACAGAATTAAAGAGCGAAAATTGCACTTGAAATTGATCATGTGGTGAGAAACACAACTCCAAATGAATGATAATGTTTCCCTGTGTCTGCTGTGTGTGTGTATAAGCAGGCAATGATTTGCTCATTAGCCATAACAGCTTGATAAGCCAGTGTGGTGGCTGTGTATCTGTCTTGGTTCAGTGTTTTTTTCCTCCCTACTGGCCAAAACTTGATCAATTTAGCTTTAATAGGAGGAGCTGAGTCAATACAGTCTGAGTCAGGTGTAAAGGACTATAAAGTCACACCAGGCTGGTGGGCAAAGACAAGAAGCTTCATCCACAGGTGGTGTTGATGAGATTGTTAAAGTCTGGTGATGTAGGTGTCCATGTGAGTAATGATGTTGTCAATGTTGCTGTAATTGATCAGGATGTTACAGTTGCAGTTGCAGTCAATATGGGAAACTTGCTCCGGGAAAAACAGTGAACAATAGGAGTCTTTGTAATTCTTACTTTATTCATGTCTACCTTTCTCATCAAATCTAAATACACCATATGGAGGGGGAAAAGAAAACATCTCTTGATTGATTTGTAAAATGAGATACAATTGGAGTTTTGTTATGTAAGACAGATATCATTCTTTGGAGAGCATATGGCAATGTTTCTTACATATCACACTTAAAATTCACTCAATCATGCTTTTGCTTGTGGACATCTGTCAGTGTGCACATTTATGTTAATCCATGAATCATGCATTTAGGAAGCTGGAGAGTGAGCGAGACAGAGAAAAACACCAGAGAAAGAGGGTGAAGCTGAAGATCAATGTGTCTTGCCTGAACAGCATGTTTGAGCGTGGGAAGTTTAGAAAAACTTCTCCTGGGCCTCACAGCTCAAAACTGTGTGTGTGTGTGTGCGTGTGTGCGTGTGTGTGTGTGCCAAGGCATTTGTCAGTCTTATTGCCTCTCTCGGCTCTGTGTGGTGGTGCTGGTGCTGGTAGAGAGTAATTGAGTGCTTAGAGTTATAGATGAACTAATTAGTGGGCGCATTGAAAGCTCAGCTCATTAGTGGGAGGGAGAGAGCCCTGTGCCGCCATGGCTCTGAGGGCTCTCTTTCATATCCAACCTCAGCATAGGGAAAATGCTGCTCCATACAACTTCATTAAAGCAGCTGCCGGGCGGAGATGACACGGAAGAGGGATGTATATTGAAAGTAGAGAGGGAGATTGTTGAAATATATATAAAGTGTATGAACAGAGACATGGGTTATGCATAGACAGTCACACACTCTCACATATATACGGTATGCAAAGTAGGACTGTCCACAATACTAAAATACTTCGCTATTGACGAGCCAACCAAGCCAGCACCGCAAACTGTGACATCAGATCACAGCATGTTCAGTATTTAAGAAAGGAAAGCACCCCAGAGCGGCGAGGCTAAGGAGGCTCGACACAGCAGAAGCTCTGTCTGAAAGTCATACTCGGTAACCCTTAAATCACAGCCCACGATAACAACACCACCGAATAAAAAGTAACAAAGTCGCTGCCTCACTCGCTCTGTAAAAACTCCCGTCTGAAAACAGTTTTTTAGTAGAAAACACCAACTGGTCCTCAATTATCCCAATTCACCACAGCTGTGATGTTGGCATTCAACGGCTCGCCATTGTTTCGATTTAACCACTAACCCTGCCCGAACCACCGAATTCATCTGAAAGTTGCCACTTAACATGATCACAGACCCAGGAGGCAGGAGGAGGGAGAGTGCAGGTGATTAGTACAAACAGGTACTGAGATGAAACATTAATGAAACAAGCAATTTGCAAAAACAACATAAAATGGTGGTAATTCTGCATACAGCGCCACTGAGCCACCCTTAATCACCGCAGGGGAACTATTTTCTCCATGACAACCATAAACATAGGACATACTGCAAATCATGCACAACACAGTAAAATTGGATGTAGTCTTACAATTGCCCAGGTTTGTAGTTTGCTAAAGGTAAAACACATTATGTAAAGCAAACCCATCATAAAAGGCAGTTAACTAGGATGCTACAGTGTACATTACTTATCTACATTACATATCTAAACATTGAGTTATCATTTTCTTATCTGGGATACCAATCGTCTCTGATACTGCCATGTAGTGCTGCAACTAAAACATATTTTCATTATAAATTACTGTGCCAAGTCTGTCTTTAAAGTTTGCCTTCAGGTTGCTAGTTTTGTCTGAGTAACAAACAGAAATTAAAAATGTTTACTTTCACAGCAAGAAAAGCAGCAAATCCTAAATATAGGCAATCTGGACCCAATAAATGATCAATCAATTATCAAATAGTTGCTGATTGGTGCCCAATATTTTGTCGATCGACTGTTTAATCAGTTAATTGTATCGGCTTTGCTGCTATTTTTTTCCCCTAAATCCTGGTAATAACGGTTACAGTAAAGTTACATTAATTATGAAATTACACACAAAATTAACGTCTTCATTCTTCTCTACAGTGAGATTGGCGGCATCATAACTTAACCCCTGCTTTCAATGCTGGAAGGCGATTGGACTCTTGTGATGAAGGTAAGTAAGTTTGTGGTCAAAGTTTCTCTTACGTGAACGTTGACCACAAAGCTACATTTGTACATTTGTTGTGAAAGCAGAGTTACACTAGATCACACTGGCTGAGAGGAAAACAGCACTGCTGAACTGTAGAAAACTGCAATGATCTGAATTATCATGGATTTGTTTTGGATATAGCATGTGTACAGTGTAAACATGCATAAAGAGCATACTACAAACAGTTGTTGAATATAGCCAACTTATTTCTGTTGTGTAGGTGTAGGTGTTGATGCTTTTGAGTTCTGACTTGCAGGCTGCACACAGGGAACTCACAAAGGGTCATAAGCATGTCCATCAACAGTGTAAAGTTTATGTTGTGCTTCCTTCTTTGTGATGGACAGTAGACCAACACCAGCACACTGGGAAGCCTCACTTTGTATAAGGGAACATGAGCCTCGCAGGGATTTTTTCCACAACATCCTTTCGATGCACAAGTTGTTATTTCTGGCTCTCTCATCGATTGAGTAGAGTGGCCTTTTATCGTGTCCATCTATCGTGTCCATCAGAAAATGGACT
Source organism: Morone saxatilis (assembly GCF_004916995.1). Classification (NCBI taxonomy): domain Eukaryota; kingdom Metazoa; phylum Chordata; class Actinopteri; family Moronidae; genus Morone; species Morone saxatilis. The sequence continues at coordinate 7,038,048 of NW_023339663.1, forward strand.
CTGGCTTCTTCATTTTAGACGAGGCTAATGATTTATTGACTGTCACTGTATTGACCAAATATGTGGTGCAGGACTCAATGATGGCAGTTGCTTGAATTGATTAAGACCACTTTCTTCTTTGTTAATTACCATGAAATTAGAGGAGAGCACTGGTGACATAAAGATGTTTTTAAATTAAAAAAATATAAATATATATATTTATGCATGTTAAACTCATAATTCTGGCATTTCGGTTGCAAAATACACATTTGTTTTACATATTTCATCTACAATGTCAGGTCGGTGTATGAAGAGAAACACATACCAAAATAAAGTCTCAGACTGCCACAGACAAACCTGTATCAAATTCAGCAGGCCAGTCTACAGCAGAACCAATAAACAGCATGGGACATTAGCTTTATATTTTCATATGAGTGTTACTAGAATAACCACTGGCCCACATTTCAACCAGTTTCCCAGGAAACCTCCCGCCACTCTACATAGCCAGTTCACCACCGCTGGCAAAGTGCACAGGACTCAAAGGGCCTTTGTCCTTTAATGCAAAGATGAATTTTTTCTTGGAACGACTACCAATTAGACTCGAACAACTAAAACTGTTCCTCCTACTCCACTGATAACCCATTAAACCTTCTGACAGAGGGCCACAGATTACAATGCCAGGGCGTTATGACAGCTGCCAAGCAGCAAGTCCAAGCCAGGTTACCTCAAAACATTCTGGCCTACAGTAGCTAATCTGCCTCTTCCAGCTTGTGTCCATCCGTGCCACAATACATCACAGCTATGACTCCCCAGTGCCACAGTGGGCGGGCACCATTAAGCTGGATGGATGGAGGAGCAATGCCAGTCAGGGACTGCCATATGAGCCTCTCTTTCCTGCTTCCTCCTCCAGCTTGGTGCCCTTTAATGGGCACTTAATATGGCTGACAAATTTACAAGGCATTTAAAAATGACCCAGTCAGCCAGTCAGCAGAGGGGAGAAGAGGAGGAGAGAATGAGAAGGAGGAAAGAGTGTCCAATCTCATTTTCTCCTGCCGACTAGGGCAATAAACATGCTGGATTTATATCAGAGCTGGGTTATGGGATGAGCAGGCTGGTGTGTGTGTGTGTGTGTGTGTGGTGTGTGGTGTGTGTGTGTGTGTTTAGTGTACACACTCTGTCTTCCCAGTACAAATAATTCACCCTGAACACCTGTCAACATGAGTCACGACACCAGAGAATTCCTGCAATTGAGCACATCCAACTAATTGGTGGCAGCCTGCCAGCCATCTCCCTTCTTTCTTTCTTTCTCTCTCTCTCTCACAGACATATTTATTCTATACATCTTACTCACACTCCTACACCACTCCGTCCCTCCTCCCTCCTCCCTCTCTCTCTCTCATTTCCACCCCCCCTCATCTATTTTAACATAACATTTATGGATGAATGATTTAATACTGGTTATCAAACCCATCATTGTAATCGCATCTCTAATTATGCTTAATTAAAACAGTCTAATGGCTGCTGCTGAGTTGGTTTTTGAAAGCAAATCAGCCTCTCTTCTATCTCACTAGAATTCCTCCCCTGACTTAGCATTCGGTATACTCACTCAACACCTCCGACAACCAATCAACTCCAAATTCTCTACCCAGCTCTTGTCAGGTCGTTAATTAAGCTCCCGAAGTGCCTAATGATTAAGATAACGCAGCAATCTAATGGTGAACAGGCTCTTTCCTCCCTCTTCTTTTTACAGCTTTCGATTATAGCACCCTTGAGGTGTTACTCAATCTTGATGAAATGCAGACAATTGACAAATCAGTTGCTTTGAGCCGGGGCTTATTACCCTGCTGCATATTCATGAGTTGTTTGGGGAAGAGTGGGATGATTTTTAATCAAAGTCGCAGAAAAGGATGACGGGAAAGCGGGGGCTCTGTTGAGGGTTGGTGGGCTCGCCACACCTACCCCCCCTCCCCTCCCTCATCTCACCCAGCCTCTCACCACCCCACTGTGAATAACATGCATCATTCATTGGATTTAGCACACATTTGCGTGGATGCAGCTGGCAGTGGAAGGTGTGTGTGTGTGTGTGCGTTATGTGAGGGCTTGCTTCAAGGGGCCTTGGACAAATGGAGGTGCCACATGGTCAGACCAGATGTTCTGGTTTCTTATGTGCATAGCTCATCAAAAACAACAACCGGTGCCACTATTGGGCCCCTGCTATCCAGTAAGGCCAGCCAACCCATCTGCTTCCTGCCTGCCAGGCCCGGTGCATTGTGGGTCCTGGCGATTTCTCTGGTGCGTTCGCAGTTTCCAACCTGTTTTGTATCTGACAAGAGAGAGGGGCTCGTCAAAGCATCAACATCAGCAATAACCTTTGTGCAGGACTGTAAATGCATTAAAATGCAATGGAGGACAATGGAAGATGGAGAATATGTGATGTACAGGCAACCAAAGGTACATCAGGTCACAGCTGGCAAATTATAAATGCATAAAATGGGTCAATGTTGTGTAGTATCTGACTTTCATGCAGGTGACAGCAGTTTGCAACCCATCAATAACCTGCAATTTAAGAGCCTTCCCTAACCAACTGTGACTTGTAACTTAACACCATGCTGAAAACCAGGTGGAAAGGTTTACCTCTTGTGCCGTTAATTTAGTATGTTTCATAATGTGTGTTTTGGAGCATTAGGTGGCTTTTGGCTTGTCATGCTGAGTCTTTTTTGGTTGATGTGACTCCAGTTGATAACCACAGTAAAATCCCCACGCACATTTAGATCAGGTGGATGATGAATAGTGATGCTTGTCTGATAGTGCTGTTTTGACAATGTAACCTGATAGTCTCAGTAGTTTCCATTTGTGGTTAGTATATGGGTGGTTTCCCATTTGAATTTGAATGCCGCCAATAAATAAGTGTTTATTTATATCTTAAGCTGCTATACTTTATTATTATTTATTTACATGCTTAATTAAAACGCTGCTTTCTTGTAACTTTACACAAAGCTGTAAATGTAACCCAGTGTTTAGTCTAATAACTGATTTCATAGAGAATGTGACAACAATTAACCATTTGTCTGAATTTCCAAATTTACCAAATTTATAAATAAAATAAATAAAAAGGTACCAAATTTAGTAGAATCTATTTACGGACTAATGTATTTATATATGTGATATCCTGGATCTTAAAAACACCTCTGGAGGTGTTGTCTCGCTTTAAAGTTGCTGGGGCTTCCATGTGCTTCTTTTGTCCACTACATATAATTACGATTAGAATATTCCTGAGTTGTTACTTGATAAGCGATCAATGAGCTCTAGTACAGGACAGATAATTTTGTGTCCTGTGAAATTTTAGGACACAAAATCACAGCATAGGTCAGTTGGCAACACGGAGCAGGAGAAGCATTCATGCGTGGGTGTGTTTGACCTTCACACATCTCTGATGAAACACAGCAGAATGACTTTTCACTTCCTTGGGCTATTAGAGTCCTTAAAATTCTATCCAACTCTTCAGCCCTTCATCTACAGCAAAAAAAAGTATGTTGCACAGACAAGTACATAAATCTTACTAATATCTTCCAATAGATGTTGCACTCGAGCCTCGTTTCAGCAAATTGCTGATGGTGATCCCGTCCATGCTTGCAATTGTTATCCTCTGTTAGCCCTCAGTAAACTGTAGCTCCTCTGTTCGCCTCCTTTCTCCCTGTTTCATTCAGCTCATCCATCTCATTATGAAGGCAGAGCACAATTTGTTATTATGTGCACTGTCTTGCTATCATTAGCACTTGGTGGATGTTAGCTTCACTTGGATAAGCCCATCCATAGCCACATTTATTATTGTTGCCCAGTGAGCTGCAGTATTATGATGACTAATTGCAGGGGCCTAATTGTTGTTAGCCTGAGTGACTTGGTTTGCTTGAAATAACTGGAGAGGATGTTTCAATACTGTGGATTGTAATAGGTGGAGAATGTGCGAGTATAGGCGTTTGTCAAAGTGCACTTTCAGGGAGGATTGGGAATAAACTCCAAATTGAGGAAATTCTTTTGGTTCTAACTTGTTTTAGGTCATTTAAGTGTTTGGATTCAGGTCTCAGCTCAAAATTATACTCTAGTTAGAATCATGTTTTGAGGTTACGGTCAATTTACAGGTTTGTACTACATAAACCTTTTGATAGATTAGTTGGAGTTCGAGTAAGACTGCCTTACTGTCGAGTATAGATTGTAATATATTAGAATACAGTGTATTAAAGTGATGCTGTGTAGCTTTAGCTGCAGCAGCCACTGTGGCTTTAAATAAGCAAATAAGGGACGATGCTGAATGCTCAAATGTAGTGTGACAGTAGCACAAGTAGAGAAGAGTCATTATGTTAAAGTAATGTCTGTCACATAGCCGTATCCAGCTAATCATACCGGACCATGCTGTAACTGCCAGACTGTGTGAGAGTGAACTGAATCAGTCTTTCATTTGTAGAAGAAATAGTTATAGTATTGCTCTAACAAATCAAACATGACTCTCAGTATCCAAAGTATGAATTTAGTAATCAAAAGTTGAAAAATGGTTAAACTGGAACTTCCTAGTTCAACTCTAGACCTCATTCAAAATCACATTGACATTTATAATAAAGAAAATTAGAAAATTCCAGCATTGAAACAACAAGCATACTCAACAGCAGTGTTACATTCAATATATCTAGAAAAGGATGTATAAAAAAAACAAAGAACTATATCCCCCAGCTCGAGAGAAGAGTGGAGTCCACGGGCTCATTCAAACATGACCTTAATATGTCACTACAGATATTTTAACTTGACACAGAAGGAAAAACACAAGTGTAATTAATGACATTAATGATGACCCATTTCCACTGAGGTGTCCCAGCGTCTGCTATACCAGGACAGTCAAAATGTCTACAGTGTAAAAAATCTGTAACAGTAGGAACAGATCAGACGGTTTACAGCTACATTTTATTTTTACCGACGTTATGTACAGTTTATTTATGTTTCTTTATCTTGCTATTAGTTGAGATAGTTATATATACTTCTAGGTTATGTAGGTGTACACTATGTTTTTCTTGAAAGCAATCAACAGCTAGGATACAATGGTGTATTTTCTTTATCATTGTGAATAACCACTGAAGTATAACACAAAGAAAAATTAGTCAGGAAATAAGCACTTAATCTTCCAGGTATTTTAAGCGACACCTTAAGACCAGCTGTTTCTCATCAACCTTTCATTAACAGTAACCCAGCCGGATGACTGGAGAGCAATAATCCCAGTCTCAGTGCACTCTGGTCCCCTTGCTCCCATACTTCTGATTGGCCGTGAAGATGTTGTCCTCCTGAACAAGGGGAAAGAGTCCACCTGAGGCTGAGCTACCTGGCATCCCTCCATGATGTGTCCTCCCCAAGGACTTCGCCACTGAACCGTAGATGACCAAGCCGCACCTGTCGGAAATGCTCCACTGGTGTTAGTCAGCAGGGCAACAGCACAATATGTGTGTGTGTGTGTGTGGTATGAGTGTTGTTCTTTCTCTCTTGTTTTCTCCTTTGTCTCTTACACTGCTCTATCCATTTCATCTTATGAACTATAGTCTAGTCTGAGCAGATTTACAGCATAATTTCTAAGTTTTTGAACTTACTTGCTTTATGTGTTTGAATTGAGGTTGGTTTATAATTAAAATGCAACCTCTGCAGTTTAAATAGGAGAAGCTATTTTTAAAAATAACATATAAAGACATCTTTGAAAAGGTTTTATGAATTCATTTAGAGCATATTTTAATAACTATTCTCTCAGCTTCTAAAATCTGGTAAAACATTTCTGCTAATTTCTGCTGCTCCCATCTAATCTCTGCACAAACATTATAATTTACTCGCTGTTTGTCTGAAGTTTGAAATTATTCAAGTGTTGGTGTCTCTTCGATCCTGGAACCTCCACAAAGTAAATTTGGGATTTACAACCCAGATTGTCTTAAATTTGCGATTGTGTTTGTTTTGATTAGTGAAACATGCTCAAATGAAACGGGCAGGAATTTGCAGCTTCCATTTTGCAAACCTCTGATTCTGATCATGTCTCTGTCTCACCTCTGGTCTTCTTGACTTGCATTGGCTCGTTTGATTTGTGTCGTAGGCGATAATTTCTCTTAATCTGTCTCAGTTTTCCGTTTAAACACATAATCAGCCATCAGAACCTGTAGAATATGTGTGGCAGATATTCTCGCTGATTATTTACTCTTTTTGTAAGCAAGCAGCTCACATATAAATCATTAATGCACTTCTAAACCACTTGTAAACCCATCTGATGCAGGAGCAAAAAAAAAAAAAATGAATCAGTGAAAAAAGGAGAAGAAGGCATCAATTATTCACTTTTCTCCCCATAATAGGATTTCAATATGTCTGTTGTTTGCTGTTTTTTGCATGAAGTGAATTCATTGATCCATTTTTCCTTGATAACTCATTCTCTTTATTCTTTTGATATGGTGCCGCTGTCACTCCCTTCACCCACTTTCTCTCTTCTCCTCTCTCTGTTTGTCTGTCTGTCTCTCTCCCTTTTCTCTTTCTCTCTCTCTTTTTCCAAAGATCAGAGGAAAAAGATAAAACAGGCATCCCCAACACAGCAATCCTGTCATGCTTTCCCATTCAGTTTACATCAAAAGCATAAGTGTGCTACATAATACTACAGATGATCTCCTACAGATTTTGGATATGCTTTTTGAATGATGAAAGCTTTCCAGGCTGGCAAACAGAACACCGCTGAATGTTCTGGAAGCAAACTCAGCTTCTCACAGTTTAACTTTATTTTTTACAGTTTTATACTTGATGTTGGTACACTTGTGTAAGCACAGGTTTTAGGTTTGATAAAAGTGTATTTAAATATTGATGAGGAAAGTGTGTTTGTGTGCACAGAGTCAAGACGGAGTGTAGTGCCGGGGCTTTTTCTTCACCCTCCCAGAGGCCAAAGGATAGCATTTCACACCAAGGGAGGAAACGTTAGCCTGAGGATGGAGTTAGAGAAAGACAGAGATAAAGAAAGCTTGTTGTGTGTCTGTGTGTGTACAGTAAACCAGGTGTTAAGTATAAACAGTTTGAGAGATTCATTTACTCTTAAGTATATATGCATAGCTCCGGCCCATGTTAACTGGCTACCTGTATTTATTCTTTACACAAAAGATTTTAAGAGCAGACACCAAGCCATCAATCCTAGCAGAGGAGGATGTGGTCTGGGTTGCCTTTGCTGGCATCTGCCTGAAGCAGTTGGCAGACTTTTTCACCTTGCTGTGTGTCTTTTCCCAGTTGAGACAGGTTGTGCTCAGTCTGCACAAAGTTCAGCTAAAGAGAAAGATGAGTTAGAGGAACACGAGACAGAGTGCCTGCTGTGCTGCTTTAAAACCCTATAGTGGGGAAGGAGCAGGTGCTCAGACTTTATATTTGATTACCAATGAAAATAAAAACAACAAGAAAGGAATAATGATATTTATTTAATTGTGTATCAACAGCATGGATCTTGAAGATAACAGGAGAGAAGTGCCACCAAGACCAGGCTAAAAGTAGACTGACAAAAACATGACTGCCTGACATTTAACAGGCTTTTCTTAATACGTTGTTACCTTAAGTGCATCAACTTCAAACTTTTGTTTCTTAGGAGTTCAAACTTGGCAAGTTGAACTTCCAAACTCATGAGAACAGGCAGCTACAGTACTTTTAATTTGCATTTAGACAGCCTGTTATTATCAACAATAACTGTCTACACCAGTTGTGTGACAAAAATAATTCACATTTATTAACTAGTATTTTTAGTGCTTTCATCTACATTGACTGTGAGATACTTTATCCTTGTTATCCTCACTGAAATGTATATTTACAATTATGTGATTGTAAACAAAAACTCACATTATAGACACTGCTAGTTTCTTTCAGGTTTATTATTTTTTATATTTGTATGCAAGGTATGTTCATATAAGAAGTATACAGAGGCAGCACTATTGTACAACCATCAAATTAAAGTACCATCAGCCAACATAAGTTTCGTTTATTATTTTATAATGATATATACAGAGACATCGGTACCACCAGTTAATTACCAATTGTTTAGCTGAGATGAGAAACTGTTTTCAAGTTGACCATGTATTTAATAGGGATGAGCATGAGTACTCGATTTGAACGTTAGTATTTGTTCAATGTATTGACTACTGGCATTTTTCTATATATCAAAAATGAATTAATCTGCACAGCCGCAGATAACGTTCACTGTTTTCAGCCACACATCTAATGTTGCAGGCAGAACTAGGCTGTACTAGGCATAATAGTAGGACCCCTCTATGTTCAATTTGTTTGTTTTTTTGCTGCTAGTACTGATAATAATTTGTGAGATAGTAATTTAATGTGAGTACTTGAATATGAAAATTACTTAAAATGCCCATTGCTAGTATTGTACTGGTGCCCGGTAGCTCACCACAGTTTACCACGAGTCCTTACAGCCCATGGCCCTTTACTGTATGTCATCCCCTCACTCTCCCCCTTTTCTTTCTATCTTCAGCTGCACCATCAAATAAAGGCAAAAAAATATTTTACAGACTCCTCAAATCAATCTGTGAGCTCAAATGTAGAAATTTAAGCATGTATCCGAGTGTAGAAACAGAGTAAACCGAGCATAATGCCAACTTAATGATATCATTATACTTCTTATTTGCTGTCACAAGCATTTGTTTATCTAAGCTGAAAAGAAATAATTGGAAAAAAGCCATTAACCCATTCCATCTGAAAAACTAACTTATGAGTTATGCCTCAGTGCATCAGAAAAAACATGAAGTCAGTGACCTGAAATTACTCTGCCTTACACTGTCTGAAAATCTCCTCCATACAGTCTTCATTATGAGATTAAAAGGGGCTCGTCATACAAAGAGAACATTGTTATTGCTTCACTAACTCTAAATGGCATATATAGTTTGCATACTTTGTACTGTATAGGGATTTGTGCTATGAAAATAAACAATAATAAATAAAGGAATAATAAAAGCATCATTTCTTTAAAACCTTTGTGGTAATACATTTTGAATGAGTTAAGTGCTGCCTCTACTTGTTGTAATGAAATCGCTCTACAAATAGATGCATATTAAATCTATAGCCATAAAAACCTATATGTGCCTGTTACCTGTATTGCAAAGCCCTGGTGGTGAAGCGAGGCCTCAGAGGGAAGATAAGCCCTATGCTACGCTATTAATCCTGGCCCTGTTTTTTTCTGTTGTCAAAGCTCCCATGTTTGAACAATGCTGTTGTCTTCTCTGTGTTTGCTCATTTAGGAACAAACATTTGCCCGAGCGCACTGCTGCTGCCGCAAACAAGCTCTCCTAGGAAGTGTTATTAATAGGATAATTAAGCAGACGGTAATGAGCTGGATTATGCCTAATTATGACAAGATTTGTTTTGGCATTTTGTCTTGTGAGAAGCCAGTGAAGTGGTAAAGTCTACCTTGGAGTTCATTATGCTGATGTGCGTGCACCTGAGTGCACAGGACAGGCATCAGGGAGCCAGGTGGGGGAGCGGGGGCACGGAAAGGCGGCGTGTGTGCCAGTACAGATAGCAGAGCGGTGGACATCGGTGCTGTCTGGCTGCCTCCCTAACTGGCTGGTTGGCAGTGCAGCAAGGTTTGACCCCTGAGATGCTGCCAGACCAAGAGACCTATGTGTGCCAAGTGCTAGAGCTGTCTTTTTAAACCTTTTGTTGGTCATGTTCAGGAGGCAGTCTGACCTATTGGAAATCTTTCCCAAGATACAGGAGCTCAAATTAATGAGTCCTAATGAGGAAGGATGAGTGTTCTATAAAAGTTTAATGTCTGAGCAATTTAGATTTACTGCTGCAATGTAAAAACTTGACACATGACAACATTAACGCAATTATTAGCAATATTATTAGCATAAGTTAATTTGTTTCCCCTATAGTGCTGATAGTGATATTGATTAAATAGTAACACTTGAATTATTATGTTCAGGTGTTAAAGATGGATCACATTAGTAATTGGAAAAGTTATGCTCCCTTAATTATAGTACAATAATGTGATTCTATTATATTAGTGTCTGACCTTAACTGGTCTTATTAAGTTAGAAGAATATAGCTTTGAAAAGCTGTCACATATCCTAAATATTATTTTATCAATTCACACTGATAATGAAGCTACTACTTACTAAAGACCTTTTCTGCTGCGTGTCTGTGTCTCTTTTAAAAAAACAACAACTGATGTGTGCAGCCACACAGGAGAAATAATGACATCCCACCCCAGCTGTTGAGAGACAGTACTTTCTCCCTCAAACCTAAATACCTGGAGCTTAATGTAAATCTGTGTAAGCAGTTTGTTTGGCAAAGATTCAGCTGACAATCTTTTTGGGTGTACCAGATGTGTAATGCAGTCTGTTAGACAACCACTAAGAGAATTATGGGACATGGCGCCACTTGAGCACCCAGCTCTTAAAATATATGCTAATATGCGCACCAGTATCTGATTAGTTCACATGAATGTGTCACATCTCCTTTTTCAGTCTGAATAACTAAACTAGTAAGAAGAGCGTGGAAAATACAGTTAAAAACAGGTTTTTGGGGTCATTAAGATAAGGCAGTAAGGTTTAAAAGAAATTTGACTGTTCTGCGAGGAGATAGGTCGTGAACATGCTCTCCGGTGTCAAAGTCAGACATGTATGACACATTTTATGGTGGTATAACAATATTAAAGCTAATTCCACATTTACGCTAAGTCATTATTTGCATGACCACAAGAGTTCGCTGGTCAGGAAAATGTAAACATACCTTGTTTCAAGCATTTTGAACACACAGCCGATGCAGTCGCTTTTCCAGTGGGGACATTCTCACAAAGGTAGATGGTAAACTTTAATCTCTCAGGCTGAGCTGAATCTTCTTCAAGCCTTTTTCATATAATGCCCAGCTTGAAAAGCTGGGATGACATCTTGGTTAAAGGTTATTACAACAGATAGACTGCTTAGCTCAAAATCGTGTATAATAAACAACTCAAAGTTAGATCTCTGTATGATGGATTTCCATATTCTGAAATACCACCACTGACAGCAGGATGACACTGCATCGTCAATCAAATTTATTAGAGCTGAGTGACTTAATTCTTTTTAAAACGGTTTAAGCTTAACAGGGTCTATGCAGCGCTTATGAAATTGTGCCGGTGTGTAGGAAAAAGGACTCTTAATGCATTTGCATTTACAACCCAGACAACACACTCTCCTTCTCTCTCTCATACACACACACACAGACACACACATACACTGCAATGCACACATCTTCTATTAAAGCGCTCCATTCGCTCCTGCGGCTTTTGATAAGAAAGCTAAGTCTGGGATTTAGAGCTTTAGCTTATCGTCATCTTTACGAAGCTTTCTCTGCAAAGTGCAGCAAGCATGGGCCAGCAATCTGCATAGAATTTACAGGGAATGAAGGGGGGGAGAGGGGGGAGGCGATTGGGAGAGGAGGGAGGAGGTTGTGGTGCTGAGGGGAGAACGGTGACAATAAATACATTCGTCTGAAAACCCGTCTGTTCAGAAACAGGTGGATTTACATTCCTCAGAAATCAAAGCCTGCTCGGTGGGTAAAACCTGGTCTACTGCTGTGGTATTTATGAACTAGCAAGTACAGTGTGTGTGTGTGTGTGTGTGTGTGTTAGAGAGGGAATACACATTCATACTGCACACAATACACAGTTAATTCTTCAACACACACTCAGAGAGGGAGAGCTCAGTTCTGTAACAGGGGACTTTTCATTTTCTCAGGAAAAAAAGCAAAAAGATGAGATTATGGAGAAAGCTCATTTCCTGCTAAACTTGGACTCTGGTTTCCCAAATAAAATTGCTTTTATTCTTCACAACATGTGTTCCCGGAGATTAAGGCCCTGTAATCTTGCAAAGGCTTAATAAGACTCAGTATGCGGAGTGCAGGCTAAAACAGAAAACGAGCCTCGCTTAGCTCTGTTCTACCCAATGACTTTAATCCTGTTTATTAAATTATAAAGAACCTTAAAGGATAAAGATAAAGAATATTGAGTCGAGGATTTAAATGATTCAGGGTTATTTTTTTTCCTCCTGTCTTAGTGCGAGTTATTTGATAGCACTGGATCATGTTTAAAGATGGCAGCAGGCAAGAGCTGTGACAGACTTTGTTTTTACAAATGGAGCTCACTCCCCTCTAAGTACAAACCTGCATTAAGTACGGACTCAGCCTTGGCTGGGTTCTGTTTCTTGGGTATTAAAGTGTAAAGTGTTTCCCACGTGCTAGTAATCCTGAATGTCACTGATCCCTGTGACAACTTTTAAAGGGTGACACAAGAAAGAAAAAAAGAAATAGAGCGCGGATACGTTGAGATGTTTTACCTCTCGTTTATGCAGCAACCTTCGATGCTTGAAGGCTAAAAAAGGAAACCCTGACCCCTCACATATGCTGTATAAGTGCCATTGAGGACTTGTTTACAATATCACCCCGAGATGTATGTTGAAACTGTCAGAGCCAGATATAAGCAGATTACCTATAAGCTGTGAGAGTTAATGGCCAAGAGAGGGAGTCTATGCAAGCTATGTGGACTTGTGAACTTGTCAGTGAGAACTTCTACTGAGCTATTGGGCTAAGAGGATTGCAGGCCACTAATCCAAATCAAAAGACATACCATGTGAATTATTACATTCTGAGACAGATTATTTTACCCTCAGATTAAGGATTCATGCCAGCCAAATCTTCTCATGTCTTGATGAGGAGTGGAATATGCACATTTGGAAAATCGGCCAGCCTTTCTAAGTGTTGTTGTTACTGTAGTTGAAGCCATCGCATTTAGAGTGATCCCCATAATATCTCCTTGATACAAGCCTTCTGCGTTTTGGCAGACGTGTCACACTCACACACACCTACCCAATACTTCCCAAATCTTCACACACACCTGCTCTGATGCTTGGCCAAACAGCCTTTAGACCACGACAAGCACCCAAAGTAAACTATTATATAACTTCTATCATTCAGTGCAATCCGTTGTATTTAGTTTAGTTTGAAATGGGATAGCACTAGTAAACAGTTAGCGTAGTCTACATAGTCTAATCAAATATCGTGTATGCTGTAGACATTAAACTAGTTTAACTCAGAAGGGGGAAAGTTTGTGTTTCTTCAGACATTGAGGCTAACTATAAAAGTATATATTTACACACATTTGTGCACTGCTCTTGGAAGTGACAGTGCAGGTGATACTGAAGAGCAGCAATGGACTTACAGGAAATCTCCAGTCTACAGAGTGCAGCCAATGATGCAGGGCAGGAAAAGTAAAAAGCCTACTGGACTCTGTTGAGACTAAGGACTGTACAGACGAGGCCGATGGCTGAAAACAAGACAAGTCTGAGTCAAAACACCCACAACAGATAAAAGATGAGCCTGAGATAGAATGAAAAAGGCTGAGACTGAGACCAAGACCTCAGAGAGCCACCTAACATCTTGACTGCTTTCAGCATGTTTCAGGCCATGGGAAATGGAAAATACATGTAGCGACCTGCTTCACAGGAACACTAGGACGCCACCTGTACTTAGTGACCACTGGATGTTGTAATGTTAACCCATCCTCACTCCAGCACTGATGGTTTTAACATTTTCACTCCAGTTGAATGAAACTACCCACGGTCATCTATCAGTTGAGAAAAACTCTAATTTTCCAGCTTCACAACGATTGAATCCCCCACTGGATGAACTGAATAATGCTCTGTGTGAAGCTAAGAATTATGCTGCTCGTTCCTGCCTTTGAAAACTTGGGAGATGTGAGATTTTCAGCCGACAGCGACAACCATGATAGTTATATGAATGATGCAGAGTACAAAAGAGTGAAAGAGAGTGACTGCAAGCCAAAGAAGGTATTTTTGGCACTCTGTGGAGAGGGAAGTAATCCCCCTGGATGATTCATTCTGTCTCTCACTTTGTAGACAAGAAGAGTTGGTAGGTGATTGAAAAAACACAGAGGAGTTTGAAAAAAAAACCATGCAGACAGACAGAGTGTTCTCTGTATAATGCTGGATATTCTCTGCCCAGTGTCTGGACTGACAATATGCTATGTAGAGTTAGCTAACTAGGTCCTATCCTCTTTGTTCCCAGTCAGTCCCCTTGTCAGTAGCATCCTACAGTGTGGATGAGAGCGCCTACAGACATGTAGCCTGTCTGCGAGCGATTAGCAGCTGAGAGGATTTACTTTAGCTGCAGAGGCACAATGCAAGGTCCTCTGTGTGTGTACAGCCCCAAATCTAGCCTTTGTTTACAGGATGTCAGGTCAGCTGGTCATTACTTTGTGTGTTCTGTTCATTTACTGTTGATTAATAATCACCGCAGAGGCATATTCACGCGTTTTTGAACGTGCAGACCCACAAATGTATGCAGACACGCACACACGAAAGCACTCTGCTGCAAAGAGGTGGAAGTTGAGTGACAGTTCAATTCTTTTCCTTTCTGCAAAAAAGCTCTGCATTCACACTCAGCCATCATACTTAATTTAACAAGATCAGCAAGGAAAAAAAGAGTGGAAGGGATTTTTGAAGATGCCAAAAGGGAATTAGAGGAAAAGTGTGATTTGTGACCCAAGACTGGGGTAATACAGCTTGATAAATGAAAGTCAAATTGAACGTGATCTTTTTGTACATCTAAACCATGAGATGTGAAGAGAGACGATGTGTTATTACGGCTTTAAAGTAAGTGGTTTTGGGATGTCATTGTCACCTTGAGATTTAAGTCATGCACACGGCAGAATAACCCCAGCCAATCCCCAGAGAAATACAAAAATAGCCCAGAAGACACAGTACTCTCTCTTCCTTGTCAGTTTAAATGCCCAGTTTTATTCACCATTTAGGGTGCTTCTTTTACGTCTAACCTGTTTGATTGGTTCAGTTTGTTTTGGCTCATCAGTAAAACTTTGGTGCCAACTAGACAACCAGATAGAGACCACCCAAAAAGATGGGTCTCGATCCAGTTCAAAGTTAACTCTTTGCACTTAGTGTATATTTTTTTGCTATTTCATCTGGTCACCAAAACTGTCCACTGATTGATTAAATGTTTACCAAACTTGATTTGTTTGTAATATGTCAGTGTAAATGTGCCGGTTTAGTATCTTGTTTTCTTTGGTTCAGACCAAATGAATCAAACTACAGTTACAATAGTGACCAAAGTTTTGTGTTTGCTATCAAGATCAGTCAAATAGGCAAATGATTCACAGCCCTTTCGTCTAAATTGCCAAGAGAACAAAAAGGGTTATTTGATTAGGTGCAGCTGCCTATCATAATTCAAAACAAATGGTGGAATTCAGTAACTGACTGATAGTGTCAATATCAAATAGAGAAGAGTAGTGTGGTAATAAATTGGTAGACTTCCATCTGTTGAATAGCACCAAACAGCCTGATGAATTTTTAATTCATATCTAGTCTAACTCCTTCCCTATTTTTGCTTTTTCTGGCACCTGCTGTTAGACAAATAAATGTGGGTTATAAAGATGCTGCTCTCACCCAGGTTGTCTTATCATCACATTGCTCTTTGCATGGAAACATTTACACTACACTCCCTCCTCCCATATTTCTATTTTCAGATGATCTGCTCCTAACTAACCTAAACCTGTGTGTTACTTTTAAAATAATGCAGTCCAACACAACTGAATCACAAGCTAGTTTCAATAGAAACAAAGACTGGACTTTGTAAACTTCCGAAAGACAGGATTCCTTTTAGATCTGTTGTATTGAAATTCACTACATTGTACATCTGCACCCAATAAACTCAGTGTAGTTTAATGAGCATCAACAATAATCAATGCAAATATCAGCAGGACACAGGGCTATCTGAGTTTTCCAAACATCATTTGCATCCTCTGCTTTAACACTGGCAGTTACAACGGGTACAACAGTCACTCTCATATATACACACACA
>NW_023339663.1:7054047-7054287 GCF_004916995.1 Morone saxatilis
CACACACACACACACAGGCATGAGGAAACGGTAAGAACCCCGGGCTTTGAAAGCACAAGTGCAGTGTCTCTCACCGTGTACACAGACCTACACAATACCCCCACTAACAGTCACTCATGTCAGCCATTTTCTGTTACTGGTTCAGTTTTTCCTCTTTGGTTACCATGACTCCCACAGAAGCCTGTCAGTCATAGACAATTTCCTCAGTTAGCTGGCAGAACTCGTGTGTGTGTGTGTGTG
>NW_023339663.1:7054328-7068098 GCF_004916995.1 Morone saxatilis
GAGTGAGTGAGTGAGTGAGTGACCAGAGTCAGTAGTTGTGTACATAGCACCTTGCAGACTACTTTACAGTGCACCTATGCCTGATGTGGATATTTCGTAAGTGGTGTAAGATTGTTTGTGCATGTTAAGGATTTATTTCTGCCTTAAAACCACACAGGAAAATGTCCTCAGATTCCCTCATACATTTATACATTTATACATTTAGAGATGAAGACTTTTGTCATTGATCTTTAATTATGAAAAATGTTTCTATAAGTATAATAATTTGTGCATTTCTTAATAGATGTTTGTGTCATGGCCCATATATTACATTACTTTAATCCCATGTGGTTTGTGGTAAAACATGTAAATAAAACCCGCTCTTCCATCATGAAAAGAGTAAAAATTATTTACACTGATTAGAAATAGAATTTAAGTTCAGGACATACAAAGTTTTAATGTGATCACCATGTGAATTTCTATTAATGATGGTTCGATCCCTGGATGTGCAGGTTAAATCTGGAGCAATACTTGCATTTCCCTCATTACCACCAGCTGACTGAGACAGTGGTTGTACTGGGAACAAGTGTAACTGGTGTTACAAGGCTCTCTGCTAAACTTTCTGTGTAAATAATGTTTAAAAAAACCTATATTTCTTATAATATTGATATTGTCATCTGAAAACTTGTGTGTCAGAATTCCTTTTCAGAAAATAGTCAGCAATATTTGACAGTAAAAGAATTCAAGATCTGGCAAACATTATAAACTCATGCTTGAAGATTAATTCACCAGAGATGAAGCTATCTTGTCTTCAGATGACAGCAAAGAGCGATATGATACTTGGAGTTCGTGTTTAGTCTCTGGATTTGGTCTTTGGATATTTGCC
Source organism: Morone saxatilis (assembly GCF_004916995.1). NCBI lineage: Eukaryota > Metazoa > Chordata > Actinopteri > Moronidae > Morone > Morone saxatilis. Next base: position 7,055,194 of record NW_023339663.1, read on the forward strand.
TTTCATGATTATGCTAATTCGTCTTCGTGCCAACAAACTGTCATGGGTGAATTGGCTCCCTGCGGAGACAGAGTACAGAAAAATCACACAAGGAAGATTTGTTTATGACTGAACCTTTGTCATATTCTGTTACACATCATATATTAGCAGTGGGGGGGGGAATTTAGTATTAAACATTAATAGCAATGCTTGTTTTACACATGGGATTCTATCAATAATGTATCTGCAGGAAAAGGCCCAAAACATTTAAGATTGCATGACCTTTGTACTCATTCCACTCATTGCGTTTTCCCTCTGATGAGTTTTGGCATCAGACAGACAGTCATAGTCCCAGGTTGTCATCCTGCTGTGCAACGAATGGGTTTTTTTTTTTTTGCACATATTTTAGGTATTAGCCTTGGAATTGTTGAAATCTAGGATTAGCACGATACCAGAGTTGATTCTCAGGATAGTTTAGATGGTGATATGATGGCAAACAAACCTGAAAACTGTTAATCGAAGAGCACAGATGGGAATAAACACACTAGAATATGACGGTATACAGAGTCTGTCAGATGTCACATTACAGATATTTTGTTTTACTACAGTGCAGAGATTTGTCACTGGTTTCTTCTTTTAGGAATGTCCAAGATGCAGGGAAAGGGAGTAAAAGGAGGGACAGTCATTGTAACGGACTGGTTACACAGCAGACATTTTGACATGTCAAAGCCAGAAAAACCCCAGTAACGACAGCTCAGTTCCAGTAAGTGCTCCAGTAATAGTGACAGTGAACCAGCATGCACAATAGCAGGAACTCCCCTCAGTGGAATGCAGCTATCATTAATACACCTGTGAGTCTCCTGCTATGACATGCCGAGATGTCTGCTGTGCAACCAGTCCATAAGACTGGGGTGGCAGGTGGCTTTAGATGGCACTGAGATGCAGTCAGCGGTGTTTTTCTAGAATCTCCTCACTGCTGTGACTTATGTGGGCTGACAGGTAGGGTGGGTTGTGCTTCACTGTGCAGGGATTCAAGGATGTGTGTGTGGACAGTGGATCCTGGTAATATTCATCCTTATCTGCATGTGGTCTTATGTGTACAATTGAAGCTGCTTTTCAAGATAATATCTGCTCGCCACTGAGTTTGTCCTTCTTCCAACCCCTAGCTTGCCGCAATACAAAGAGTTTTAACGTCCCAACCCAACAGAATATATTGTTATTACGTGTAAAAAGAATTATTCTCATACAGCAAAATAGATTGTTTATTCATGCTCTTTAGACAAGATAATTTGTTGTCCTCCCAAAACTTTTACAAATCACTGGTGAAAAATAAATCTTCTATGATGTGACACCACCATAGTTTAGAGGTGGTTTGGTTTAGTCACAAAAACAACTTGGTTAGATTCAGGAAATGACCATGGTTCTGTAAAAATGGGCTCAGGTTAGTGGTGCTTCGTTGTCTTGGTTTCAGAACAACATAATAAACATATGGTTAAGAAAAGGTTTGATAACAATCGTGGTCATGCTTGAAGCAAACCAGTGTTGACTGTCGGTCTGAAACAGGAGACGAACAATGGTCTCTTGTGTTTAAAGTTAAATGTGTTGTTGACGTAGCCTTCCACCCCGTCCTCCTCCCTACACTGACTTTGTTGCTCTGTAATAACATGACCTGATTTCCTCCTTTTGCTCCAGTCATAATTACTTCGGCTGCTCGAGGGCTTTGTCACTTAAACATAAACATGTCGTCTGGGGTCACTGGCTGAAATGAAGGATGCTGACATTCTTCTTGGAAAGTTAGAGGACAGTCTTGGTCTTTAATTAGTTGCAGAATGTGTATGGCATGTTTACATTGAACAGCAAATTGCTGCCCTCATCCTTCTCGCTATGAAATGGTAAATGGACTTATATAGCACTTTTCTACCTTAACAGACGAAGCACTTAACAATTGGACAAGCCAGTAACTCACTAGCGACAGAGCTGACATGCTGTCTATCAGGAGCAACAAGACATTTCGACATGTGGACAGTAAGAGTACCTAATACCTCTTACATTAATTATAATAGATTAATATTTGAAATATCCATTGATGTATTATGGCAAATATTCAATGCATATGTGTGTTATTTACTGTTTTAATATGGCTGTGATATGATTTGTTTGTGTTGCTGTCAATACAACTGAACTTCCCTAAATGAGTGTGACTCTATTACAGTGCAAATGGCAGTAAGTGTCAGGCTGCACTTTACACATCTATCATGTAACCTGCTATTTCAAGTAAAGTCTAATCCAATGGAAACTCTCCCGTGATGGCTGTGACCAGTACTTTGTGTGGTGGCCTCGCCTCGGTCTCTGGTGTCACTTAGTTTAATCATGGTGCCTGTCTGTGCTGCTTAATTATCAGGACCAGCGTGGTGTCCGCAAGGTGCCTGAGGTGAAACCGGCATGGAGCAGTGGCCGGCAGCCAGGCACAGGGATTTGGCCATGACGCTCCCTCTGTTTCATCCCAAAGTCTTTGTTTATGTAAAAACAGTAGTGAGCCCTTTACCCCCAGATAACTCCCTGCTGGGAGGATAAAGATACACACACAGCCTGGGAACGGGCCCTGGGCCAGGGCCAGCTCAGTCCAGGGATAAAGAGATTGAGGCACAGAGACAAGAGGCTTGACTACAAACCATCTAACCTTTGCCACAAGGTTTACACTTGTTTGCTCTCAGTGTGATTACAATGGAATAATAGTGTGTATGCTGTGGAGCCCTTAATACTCACAATATAATTCTGAATGGAAGGAAGAGAGCCACAAAAATAAAACTATTCAAAGTTATGGAATAACTGGAGAAATTAGCAGATTGAAAGTTCGATGTGTGCAGCTGATGTTACACCCTTAAGAAGAAAGCAGTGAAACATTTGCAGTCTCAATTATGTTTAAAATATAACTCCCCTTTTTTTTAACCCACTTTCATGAAATATTCAGTTTTTTCTGTTTGAACTGAAAGTGCAGTGATCAAAACATTGGCAACTGTTCAAGAAAGGCATCACGTTAGACAAATCGCTATTATTAGACTTTTACTGACACTAGTTAGTGAACATGAATCTTTGCGTTACGTTGCTTTTTGGAATGATATAGATATTTATTAAATTTAGAGCCATAATTCCTGACAACCACTTTCTATATAGCTCTCTCTTACTCACAAAGCCAATGTTGCTGAATGGATCCCTTCAGCTGAGGGAACTCATTCAGCACCTTGGACAGTACCCCTCTTCCCAGCGCAGAAAGGGTGCACTTGTTTCTCCTGGAGTCCTTCTAAAGAATCAGTTGAACCCAAAGAGCAGAAAATGGTCCCTAACTGTTACCCATAGTTGCAAACCTTTGTGGATGTTGCATGTCATTGGATCATTTATATGGAAGAAGATGCAGAACATGAGCTGTGTAATGACTGATGATGTGGTCTGGGTTTGAGTGGATATTTGTCTGTTTAACTAAAAATATGTCTCCCCTCAACTTATAACACCAAGTGTTCCCCAAAAACTACATAATAGCTACAACAAATTGCATTTGCAACATTTGTTTTCTCTTCAGAGGAGAAGGAACAAAGCATCTGCCCAAAATACCTTTCTGAATTACTCGCAATAAATATCTTGACCGGGAAGAGACCCCTATTTATTAAACATGTATTTTTGTTAGCCTTGAACTACAGTCATATCTTTATCAGGCACGTGACAGGACAATTAAACTCCATCTGTTGTTTTTTGTCAGTGTTGAATTACTGTACGCTTGGTTAATACACATAGTCTCTGTAATGCAGTATTAAGGTCAGAGACAAACAAAAGTGTCTACTCACCATCCCCACAGTTTGAATAATGACTGACATGTGACTGCAATGAACTGAAGAGATATTGATTGTGGAGGAAAATATGCTTAAAGACTAATCCATCATATTCAGAAAGTTGCCCCATAAATAATTTAGTTCTGTCAGGTTGACAGCTTTTAAGATTGTGATTTCTGACTAATCAATACATAAGCACCAAGCCTCCCTTTTGCTGAAAAGTACTTATAGGCCTATAGTGAGAAATGAATCTCTGTTCACTTCTTCAGCACTCATCCATGCATGAAAATGATTTCAGTAGGTCTGGCACATTTTAATTCACAATTTCCACAAGCAGTAATATTGCCATTGCTCTTTCAGTTAATTTGCCTTTAACTCAGCAGTCGTATGTACGTGAATGACAATGAGGTTGTATTGCATGAGGTTTGAAGTTTCCAAACCAAACGTACAACCTGGAGAATAATAATCTGAAAACATTGGTGTTTTTGTGGCAGCGGAGAAGAGAAACTAATGATCTGTCTTTGCAGCTTTAGAGAACTTAACTAAATGGTGTAAACATACCGAAGCGTTGGCCTTCGGTGTCCAATAAAGAACAACATACTCCATCTCAATTTTGCTGAGCGTTTACATCAAAGCATACATATATCACGAAAAGAGTAAGAGTCAGCAACGAATATAATTGAAGCAGTGGCTCTTAAGACTGCTGCTGTCACCACAAATGCATCATTTTTCAACCAGAGCTGCTGTATATTAGGAGTTTGAGAGGTTACTGATTCAGCAGATTAATAGTTTTTGTTGAGTCTAACCATGTGATTAATTAATATGATGCTTGTTTTTTTCACCTGATACCAGCATATGTTTCCTGCTGTTGTACTCTGAAGAGATTTTACTCTTAACTTCTAGATTGTTCAAATTAAAATCATTGTGTTTAACCAAACCTGTGGAGCACCCATGGAGTTATTTTGTTATCAAGAATTGACTTTTTTAGTGTACTTAACTTCAGCAATGTTATTTCTATTTCCCAAAAGACTTTCCCCTGACAGAATTTGTTGCATTCACGTGTGTAGGCGGATTGAGCTGTAGCAAAGTGTATTGAGAGAGTTCTCCAGTCAAGAGAAATGAGTTCTCAAACACGTCTTCAGGCAGCATTGAGTTATTGAGATTACTGTCAGTGCAGAAAGTCGTATCTCTGCCTCTTCCAGGATGGATCTCTTCCTGTGTGGTTGTTTAGCATTTGTCCTTAACTGACACTGAAACCTGTTATTTACTGTGGATGCTGTAGATAACTGAGTAGTTGTACCTTAAATGCCTCAGTGCGGCTTCATTTAACCAGCAATTTGTTGAAACGAGACAATATAAATATGAAATTAGACAAAGAATGGAAGGTATATCAGCTGTGTTTAGGCCTTTTAGAGCGTATTTAACTTTGAGGTGTATCTGGTATTAACATGTTATGACTTAAAATGTCAGCATAAGGCAGCATCTCCTGCTAATTAAACCCAGAAACACTATATTTACACCTGCTAGATACACCTTTAAATCCACACTGCTGTCCACAGTGTGACTCATTGTGGAGCTTTTATTTTTTATATATATATATATATATATATATATATATTATATAGTTTATATAGTATCACTGGGAGATAGATAGCGAAGATGTTATGACCCAAAGGTGGTAAAGTTTTTATTAAGCAGAGAAATATTTGAGTGTAGAAAAAAGCTGTGGAAATAAAATTTACAGGTTGTGCTTAATAAATAAAGCTGAACCAATATATCGTCTGATATTAGCTTAACACCAACTGTATTGGTGTTGCTATATAATAATAATAATAATGATATTGATATTATGATAATAATAACAATAATAATAATAATAATAATAAAAATAATAATAAAAATAATAATAATAATAATAATAATAATAATAATAATAACTAGAAAGAGTAGATAAGATAAAATATTTATATTACATGGTTGAACCAGGATTAAAATATATTTTGGGGTAATCAAGAACAAGAAGTGTTACATATGTTTAAGATAAATTATCTGAAATACTAGTATCAATATAATGGCTTCAAAAATCCATTATTGGTCAGACTATTGGTGGAACTTGCTTAAACAAAACGCTTTGTCACTACACTATCTCTTCATCACTCCTTTCTATCTGGTTTTACCTTTCACTACATTATCCTGTACACATTTCAATGGGACTCTTGTGTTGGCAGTGTTACAAACCTCCCTCCCTCCCTCTCTTCACTTCTTCATCTCCCACGACGCTACACTACACCCAGCTAATCTGGAGCCGAGTCTTTATTCTCTCCAGCCCTCCATCTAACAGCACCTTGTTTAATACCTGAGGGACATGCGGTACGACTCGACCTCCCCTACTTCTCAGACACAACCAAGCTAGTCCATGTGGCCTTCAGTCAACCCCCTAATCCACCTATATAATTACAAATACCGCTCCCCTCAGCAGCCTAAGCAATCTCCCAGCAAATACACAGGAGGCTGAAGGTGGGTGGTGGCAAAAATCTGATTAGGAGGCCTCTCATCTTCATCAAGTGTTTCCCTGTCAGAGACTAAAGACACTTGAACAGTGCATGGACGCATACTCAGAGACTTTCACACACAGAAAGTACATTCTTTATCCAAGATAGATGCACATAGACACACACAGTAATGACAACTGAACGAAGGATGAACAAGAAGGAGTTCAAATAAATAAATAATTCTGTTTAACAGCGCACCGACGGCTGATGATGATTGTTGGCACTGCTGATTGACCGATAAATGCATGCAAATCAAAACGTTTTTCTGACTACCATTTAAATTGCTGTTTATCTCTCCCACTGGGATGGAGCGAAGAACGGTTCCCAATCACCCACCCGTCCATGCTTGAAGCCTCTGGAGGGAAGAGAAAAAAAGAGGGGGAGGCTTAAGTAAACAGAAGAGAACAAATGAGCTCTGTGACGGCTCAGCAAGCACTGCCTCCCTCTTTGCCTGTCTGAATGCCCGTCCTTTGTTGATGGCTGAATAGGGGGCTAAATATCCCTTGAAATCAGAGCCAGAGCCACCTCTCTGGGTGCTATATTCTGAGGCTACAGCCTTTCATATGCAAATAGTAACTGGGTTAGGATTGGTTCTACCCCAGTGCTTGGTGTGCTAAAATGGACATCAAATTTAGGGTCAGAGGATGAGTAATGGGGCAATATTTGGACTTCTCATCTTCAGTTAGCCTTTGGAGTCTTTGATAGTCCTGTGGGTTTTTAAGCATTGTGTGTTTATTCACGCTGCTTTGACAAGAGAGAAGGGAAGAGAGCAGATGGTGTCCCATGATCTGGTGTTTAGCATGGCAGGAAGAAGGGTTTGGGGTGAGAGTAATGCTTAGTTACAATTCACTGAAGGATTAGTATGTGTGTGAAAGTGTGTGTGTGTGTGTGGGTGTGTGTGTGTGTGTGTTTGATGAGGACGCATCTATGTGTGTGTGTGGCTTGGCAGCCCATTCATTAGGACCTAAATCACCAACTAATACCCTCTGAATTCCCTAAATGGGTTGGGTACACAAGCTCAAAATGTCTGGTGACTTTGGTCTGATGTTAAAAGCCAGCAGACATTCCCACTGAACACACACAAGCTTAGATGGATAGTAAAAGTAAAGAATTGCACCAACTGGACCCCCTTTTTCTGAGCTCCACACTACGTTAGATCAATCTGAAGACACTGTTTGAAAAATAGTTTACCTCCAAGTTAGCATTGTCGTGTTCCAGCCATAATAATAAGGCCAAAAAAGTAAAGAAAAGAAGTCTATTCTTGTTCTACTTAGGATGGTTAACAACAAAATCTTGGGTCATTGTTAATAAATGCCACCTGTTAAACAAGGTGTGTAATAGCTAATGTGTCAAATCACCGTTTAATGTTTTCTGGCAACATGAACTTTTGCTATTTCCTTGCTACTTCTCAGCAGCATACACATATTTTCATCCCGGATAGCGAATTCATGACCAGCCATACTCTGACAAAGGGTTTAACCTGAGCAAGTCCATATAACAATGATGGCAATCATACAGGCTCAGTAGAACACATGTTAAAGGATCATTTTATATACATATATATATCTTTTTGTGGTACTCATTATCTGATATAATAAATATATAACACAAAGTTCAGGTACCAGAGTCAGTATTGGAACATCTTTAATAAGTTCATAACCTGTATTTTTTGCACACGTGAGGGTATGAAAGGCTCAGATTTAGTGAGCAAATTCCATAACTCTGAATTAACCAAATCTAACTGACATCTCTAACACAAGAAAAACATGACAAATATTCATTTATTTTTTCTAGTTAATAACACCAGAACACTTCATAGAACATAAAGCCTATCAATCATTTTGCATAAACGTTTGACAGATATTTTATCGGCTATAGTTTCATCACAGTAATGATCCACAACAATATACATTTCACATTGGTAATGCTCTGTTATAATAGCAATTAAAATAACCACAGATAATTAGAGTGCACAAAATATATTGGCAATTGTAACAAAACCTTACCAATAATAACAATAATGACTCAAAGAGTCTCCAATAAATGAAGCAAAGCCCACAAGCTAGTTCAGGCAGTCAGCTCGGCATTCACATTGCATACACCTTTTCACTGCAACATATATCCAACACACCCTTTTGATTATGCTACAGTACTTAAGCTGTCAGTACTCTTCTGCCTAATTGTTAGTTGCCATGACTGCTGCAACGCTGTTTACCTAAAAGTTGTGCTGACAGTTGTTGCTGCTGCTGTTCAACATTTCAAAAATCCCATCATCCACCTAGAGGGAAGATATTGGGATCTCTCCACGCTCCCTGCCATGCTGGGCTTGGTGTTTCCTTGTAGGGTGTGAAGAGGTGAAGCGTAATAATACCCTAATAACCTGTTAAATGACTTAATCTACTACTTGGACACAACCTGAAATATCTTACTTTAATTTATATAGTTTATTCTGGCAAAACAATTATTCCCAAGCAAAAGTTATCATCCATCATCCTGTGCTACAAAGATTGACAGCAGTGTGAATGCACACCTGATGAGCTACAGAAAAAAAAGTTATACAACCAAATCTGTCGTCACACACACAAAGAATAATAATGACTAAGACATATGTTCTACATCAAGCCAAAAAATATCACTTCAGCTGTCTGAAATCTTTCTTTAATAAAGTACTGTATTGAAATTCCAGCAATCTGTCAGTGCAAGTGTTTTTTTTTAAACGGGGAAACTCCTAATATCCTCTGATTGGTAGCTGTCATGGGAAAAAAAAAGAAAAACCTTGAAGAATCCTTGACTGACACTCAGCAGTTTACTTAAGAGCAGCCAGAACATTGGCTTTTGTCTGTAGAAAAAATGAGGGCAATTACCTGTGCCTCTTATAATGCTCACTGCCTTCTATAATTTAGCTGTGGTGAGGCTGAAAGGAAAATATGAGCGATTACTTAAGTGCATCTGCACGTAATAATAGATGTCATCAGGTGAAGATGATTTAAACATGTCATTTGTCATCTGTCTGTAATGTACTTTCTGAGGCTTTACATGAAACATTTTCCACAGATATGCCTACAAATCTTGTTCTCCTAATTTAAAGGAAAAATGTTTGATGCAGGCTATAAAAATTATCATGATTTTAATTTTTTTTTTTTTTCAGTGAAAGTTACATTTGTGATGAAAGAATTATCATTCCCACACTAATCGTATGACAAAATCTGTTAAAACAATTGCTATATGATGTTTTTACCATATCGTGCAGCCCTAGTGGATGTGTGGTCAAATGGTCGGTACAATCAGGTGAAGGGGAAAAAGGAAATATACAAATAAATATGCAAGAACAGTACAACTTACAATACACAGGCAACAGAGAACAAGGAGGTGAAAGAAAATGTGTAATAATAACAATATCTTAATATATAAAAACACACTTCATACATCGAAACATCATAATTACATCATGACAAACTCGTCCCTGAGATAACTGAACTATTGTACCTGGATGTTAGTATTGGCCTACATTGGAGCCAGTTACAGTAACCAGTCAAATGTTACAGTAAGTCCGTCATTGATGGAGGTAATGTTTCCATGTATTCAATAAAAGACCTAAAAATATCCCTCAAAATACATCATATCTGTTTTTAGAGACATGTTCTCTAAGGGCATACAGATAGTTATTTTTAATATCGATTTTGATAAAGATGCGGGAATCCGACTTCCAAGCTGTATCAATTAATTTCCTGGCACTCTGACTTACTTTCAAGTTTGTTACGTTTCCTTGAAGACGGAGTTTTGGGTCCATAATATTAGTTAGCCTGTCACACATATCGCACCACAATGTTGTGACAAAAAACCAGGTTGAAGTTAGTTTGATAATCACCAGGTGGGCACATGTTCTACTTTGGTCTGCATCCAGTTGAAGTTAATTTGATATTAATTAGTAAACTAATGTCAGCACAGCTTGTCCGTGTGCATCGATGACTCTAATCAGAGTTATTTTTAGTATCAGCGTGTCTGCTCCTCCAAAACTTCCTCCTGTGAGCATACCTGCCAACCAACCAACCATTTCTTCAGCTATTGTAATCACTGTGTGTGTGAGTGTGTGAGTGTGTGAGTGTGTGAGTGAGCGAGCGAGCGATCATCGTGCTATCAGATTGTGAATCATTATTGTAATACCAGAAGCACAAAACCGTTAAAACATCTCAGTTTGTTGCTATTTCTGATGCTGCCTCTTAATTAGAGCTGAGTGGCAGATTTGAATTAATTTGCATTTTGAGTGAAGGAAACTGGGCTCAGAGATAAATACATGTTGACATGAGATGACATTCAGCAGACTCCCTTTTAAACACCACTCACAATTTACTGTCATATTGTGATTTTACGATATACGCACACTGCCCACGTATACGCACACTGCCAATGTACTTTAAATGTTTAAACCCTCATAATAACTGAGTGACAGTAATACTCCATTAAAGCCAGATGTAACTGTATTGATTGCATTTAAAAGACAATAAGTTTTAATGTATCTGCGTCTGTGGTTGCATTTAAAGAGGTTTTATTGACATACTGTAGGCTGTAAGTTGTGATCAACCACAATTCAAAGCTCAAATTATATTTCCTGCTTCTGAATTTTGTTATTTAACTAACTGATTGTCGTTACACATCAATCAGTAGTTTGTGAATGTAAAGCATTGTTGATATCATAGATTTTATGTTGGAACATTTTCCATCTTGTGTTTAAGAGTCTTAATGCTGTACATCTATAGTAAAACCATAAAATCAATAACCAATGCGGAACCTGTAAATAGGTTACCCATAACCACCTATGTCACATACTATAGCCAGTATCTGGGTATATTATAGGCTATAAATACAGTATATATCAAGCGTATTTCATTAACTGTCAACGTGACAGTTAATCGTCGTGAGGAGCTGCTTCAAAAGCAGAAGCAAACCATATTATGTTTACCACTGGTTATAATTAAAATCAGGGGAAATTGAAATAAAAGAGGATAATGTTTACTATAACATCACTGCAAGAAATGTAAATTAACTAAATATTTGACATGGTACAGTGTGGCTCATTTATAGTTCTTACTTTACAGTTTAACGGGTTTCAGTGTAACTCTTTACTTTATTGTCCTCAAGGGGAAACTCCTTCACATCAGACAACAAACCACATACATACAGCTCACTAATTAAATTGTAGTTTCCTATTAGCAGATCTAATCTCTCAACCTGTCTCATCAAAGCACTGCTCTGAATATCTGAGCACACTTTCCTAATTTTCTTCTCTGATCTCAGATCAGAGTTCTGCAGCACAGCAATCAGCTCTATTTGTCCTTGCTTTCCGTGTGTTAGCTCAATAATGGGTCTATATTCAGGTTCAAATATACCCTGGTGGTCATAATGCAGCCCCATACCCAACACACTGTGATGAACTGTATGTTCTGACACCTTTCTATCAGAACCAGCATTAACTTTTTCAGCAGTTTGAGCTACAGTAGGCTTCGTCTGTTAGGTCAGACCCACCACGGGCGCAGAACTTTCCGCTCCCCCATGGCAATCAGTGCGAGCCTCGGCCCCCCCATGACCCCTGTCCTCCGGTTCCACCGTCTTTCCTTCCTTAGATCGCTTTTGATCCCGGTACTGACCCTCCTGCCAGACCGGGGGGAACACCCCCACCCAAGAAGCTGGGCAGTTCCTGGAGATATTCTGACCCAGATTGTCTAACCCATTGCACAATTTGGCCTTTGTCAAAAGTTCCGCCCCAAATCCTCACGCTGCCCATTTTTCCTGCTTCCTAGGACAAAATGTTCACTTGCTGCCTAACATCTCCCACCCACTGACAGGTGCCATGATAACCAGATAATCAGTGTTATTCACTTCACCTGTCAGTGCTGATAATGTTATGGCTGATCAGTGTATAAGCAATTACTGTGAATCCATTTTACCTGGTGTACTACAGTTATGTGGATGCTTGCCCATATGTTTTTTGTGCTTTTTCATTGTTTGGACAAGGACCATTCTAAAGAAGGAGAATCTTAATGCTACAGCATACAATAATATTTTAGACAACAATGTGGAGAGATCCCCTGCTGTCTCATCATTCACAGCCAAGTCCTTAAATAAATGTAGTAAATTTTCTAAAAGCAACGTCCGACTAACTCATGTCTCTTTTAAAGAATGCTCTCTGGCGTCGGATGTGAATGGCCTCCTCAATCTTTCTCCGACAATCCACTGACTCCTGCTCGATGATTTCAACCTCTTCTCATTAAAGGACCAGTGTGTAGCAGTTATCGGTCTATTATTCTAGAGGAGTAGTTGCAGATTTCAATGCCCTCGCCTCCTGTTTCTAGCATGTAGGAGAAACTACGGTGGCCGCCAAAGGTCCTATCTAGAGCCAGTGTTTGGTTTGTCCGTTCTGGGATACTGTAGAAACATGGTGGTTCAAAAGGGTGGACGCCGTAGAAGAGGACCTGCTTCTTCTGTAGATAAAAACGGCTCCTATTTTTTGCTGATTATACACTAATGAAAACATAGCTATGAATATTGTATT
>NW_023339663.1:7068198-7073495 GCF_004916995.1 Morone saxatilis
TGTTGTAGGCCTAAAGTGATTCTTATATTCTCCAACTGTAAAAATGTGTAGCTGTTATACACCAAATAAAACATGTTTTGTCAACAAAATGTGTCCTGACCTGGCGCCTTTAGCCAAACCTCCGGGCAAGTAGCAGTTGCTATGACTGAAAATCCAAAAACAGAAAACTCTTGGAGGAAAATATAAAAATAATTAGTGCATGAACAGATTTGTTAGCTTTTTAGCTGGAGATAAACTTTCTTTTTACCCGCGTTAGTTTCTGAGGACGTTTTCAAATGGACACAATGCACACAGGAACTCGTAGTTGTGAATGTGTACCGTAGTAAAAAGCAAGTATATCTTTAACCTAAAGTTCAAATGTTTTGAGGGTCTAGTTTCTTTGGTGGGGTGGGCCAAAGTTGCTCTTTTTTGCAACTAACTAAAGTAACTACTTTTAATGATTTATAATTTTAAGCAAAAATTCCCAAAATGTACTGCTTCCACCATCTCAAATATCACTATTTGCTTGATCGATATTTTTTCTGAATCTTCTACAATAGTAAAATAAATATATTTGGGTTTTGTTGGACAAAACAAGCAGTGGAAGATTTTACTTTGGCTTCTGAAAAATGGTGATGGACATTTATTACTATTTCTGAATGTTAGTGGTTTAAACGGTGGGATTGGTGACAGCAGTGAGACTCAACCAAACGGTAGCTGGAAAACCAACAGAATGGTTCAACAGTAACCTCAAAATGTGCAGGTTAATTGTCAATGGATTGGTAATATGAGTGTTAATATAAAAAATATTGCTTCATGGAGCTTAGTCTGAGCAGCATGCGGGTGATATCGAAACTAACACACGATTATGTGAGATTAATAACTATTCCGCAGTATTTTTGGTAAACTCTTGCCATGTTTTACTGTACTGAGCAGTCTCCCTCTGAGTTTCTCTCAAGTGGCACTTTTGCCTTGTGATCCTAATTATCTCTGAGGACATCCTCGTTACAGCTCCAATTGATGGAGGAGGAAGGAAGTAAGTTTATAATCATGTTCAATTAGTGCTCCTTCACATTTTATCTGAGCCCTTCCACTGTGCTAATTACTTATTTGTACCAATTATTTGCTTTGCTGAGCTTGTTAACCCCCGTGTTCACCTTGGCAGTTAAAGCGATTGCTGTGAGGAATGTTTCACAGTTTCCCTTTTTACAGGTCCCATGAAATGAAAGAGTGATTTTTTTTTTCTTTTCTGTTATTACTTTGTGTGGGTGAGCCACCGTTCTGCTGTCTATCACTGTATTTCACTTACTGTGTATCACAGAAGGCATTTCTAACTATAACTGTGTACTCCAGACCTCATTACTCAGCATCCTGTCTCAATCTGTGTCTGCTGAGACTCTAGTTTGAGCTTTGATTTGGCTGATAAAGCGTTGTTCCCTCATCCCTGCCTCATTATGAAGTTCCAAAATCTTCCTAATGACACGTCCTGTATGTGAGGAAAAATGTAATGAATACAATTGTCAACATCTTGTGCATTTCTCTCTGTTACCAAAGGCAAACAAAATGAATAAAACATGTTGCTCCTCTTTGTTTTTTCCACCTCCTCAGTAAGAGATGGGAGTCGATTGATCCTCTAGTCTAAAGTTTGTTTTGTGCCGTTCATGGATCCTATTTTTGTGAACTCCTCGATATTAAAGGAATAGTTTGACATTTTGGGAAAACTGTCACAAAAAGTATTAAACACTTTCTGATTTAATTTGTTAATTAGCTTTAGAGGTCCTTTTTACCCAGGCTATATGCTAAGCTAAGCTAAGCTAACCCGGCTGCTGGCTCCAGCTACGTATTTACCAACCAGACATGAAAGTACAATCAATGTTCTCATCTAATTCTCAGCAAGAAAGAAACATTTCCCAAAACTATTGCTTTACGTCCCATCCGGCATTCAGAGTCAAGATGAAAAAGAAAAGGTAAAGTAAATAATTGGACTGTTCTTGATTCAGGAGACAGTGTGCAAATATTTATTTTGTGGAAGTGAAGGAACTTTTGATGCTGTGTTTTGGAAGGTCCATAGGTTGTTTGTCGCTATAAAGTAAAGTAACGGTGCCATTGGGTCCCATTATTCAGTGGTTAGATTGAATACGTTTAAACTGTGATTTGTCAGTCCACCGTATGTTCAGCTAATATTCAGTGGCTCAATTCCAACTGTGCGAACTGTAGATAAAGCTTCTGTTTTTATTTTGAAGTTTTAAGAACAGTTTTGCTGAAGCAATACGCCGGTTCATTCCAGCTTGTTACAGACATTATTGTGGACACAGAACCTGTTCTTATATAAATCTGCACAGATTTTGATGCTAATCTTCCAATTTCTTTTACCGATGACTGAATATTGTTCACCTGTAGGTCAGAGGTATCTTTCAGTTGGCAGTCTAGTTGAACCATTGTACAACATTTTATTCTCCATGTACAGAACATTACTTTTTTTGCAAACTCTTAATAGAGAATGAAATCTATTTGCAAAGAGTACTTTTTACAACTTAAAAGCATGAAAGACTTCTTGAAAATATAGAGTAGTCCTTTTTGACTTACGACTCGAGCTTTTGTCGCAGGCGATTCCAAACTTTTGAATCGTAGCGTGCTTGATGTTCAGAGTACAGTCGGGGTACTGTTAGCTTGCTACAGGCAGCCTCCTCCTCTGTTCTGTTGTCTTTCTTACCTGAATGCTTTCAAATGCCCCTCCTGTCCCTCCCGGACAAATCATTTAGAAAATCCAGTTTAAGCATTGTTCTCACCAGCCTGTGTGATCAAAGACCAAGGGAAAGGCTTTTATAACAGTAAAAGCATTGAATTATACATAACAATATGAACACACACTCTCTCTCACTCACTCACTCACACACACACACACAAAGCCCTCCTCTAATTTGAGCCCCTGATCCTGAGTGGGCTCTTGTGTCCGGCAGAGACTGATGAAAGCTTCTCATCTTAAGGACGGGTCAGTACATGAGGCGAGGCCTGAATACTATCAAAGGGACCCAAATGACCTCTGGGTGCTGAAGCACCAGCGCTCTCTGCCTCTACACATGCTCCCTTTAATCTCATACTGCTCTCTGCAAGCACTTGGTTATCCAATGAGTGAGAGAGACAGAAGAGAGCTTCTCCTTTTTTTTTTTTTTATTTGCTCGTCCCTTTTTTAAAAAAAAAGAAAATACTCACTCATACACTCCTCTCCGTTTCTCTTCAGGCTACTTGGTTCAGCCCAATCGATGTGCTCATAGGAGATGCCCCTGTAGAGAGGATACGCTGAAAAGAAAGATGTGGAGGGGTGTTACTGCTGACAATAGGATGGAGAAATGGAGACGGTGGAAGAGGAAGATGGAACCATAAAAAGGCTGTCTCGGTGAGAAAAGGTTCATCATTTTGTTCTCCATTTCATCTCAGGGTGCTATAAAAGAGAGATGAAATCAGAAGGCTGTCAGGTAAAGGAGAGTAAAACCTTTTGCCTCGTCGCTGAAATGGACCGAGGAGAGAAATGGAGAGGAGAGAGAGGTAGAGCGCCCTGCTTCACTTCTCCTTCACAGCAAAAGCTCTTGACTGTCAAGAGAACAAAAACACCTTGCATCAGGGTTTTATAGGCCGAGTCTTTCAAAGTGGTTTGAAGCCACAGTCAGCTTTTAGCAGAGATTCAGGGGGAAATGTTCTTTATGAACTGGGTTAAATGGCAACATACAAAGAAGGGCCATTTTTTGATTTCCAAACGATTCTGAAAAACAAGATAATCGAGATAAACCGGTTATTGTGCCACAGTGATGATGTCGCAGTGATGCTCTCATTTTGTCTCGTGTTATAAATCCAGCACACCCCTTTCCTTCACAGCTGTGTGCTTTCACTGCTCCCTAAAAGCCCAAACTCCCTGTCAGCCAGGCTGTGGCATGTGTAGTTTAGCTCGAACCAAGATGACGGAAAGAGAATATCCTTTCTCCTGTGAACAACAGCAGGACTGGTTTGCTCTGATATAACCAACCAGTTGAGATTTCTATCAACAACCTCGTGTTAAATGATAATTTAAAGCATGTCTTAAAACAATACTTAGATGGCCATATGTACACTGAAACATACCGTTTGTACTGACTGGGAATAGATCCAGTTCCACAGTCTGGTTTCCTGTTCTCCACCCCAAAAGTTTAACCAAATGTAATTTGAGGCTTCAACAATTGCAATTAGTCAAATTAAGTAGATGTCTTCCGAGTGTTTTTTTAAATTTTGCATTAAAACGACTGGAATCTGGACTCTTTATGTACTCTACATACTGTAGGGGCTCGTCAGTATTGTGTTAGGATAGAAAAAATGCGAATCTGTCCTTCAACTGTATCTAGATATGTAATCCTGATAATGAGCCTTTATTTACATTTACACCTGATATTAATACGTGTTCAGTTATCTCAGTTTGTGATTGGATGTCAATATGCAAATTAGAGCTAGTGTCCCAGGCTTCTCCTACCTTTACCTTTTGTTTTGTGCCAGTTACATCGGGTAACTTATAGTGACTGAAATTGTTGTACAGTCCATTCCTCATCACATGGTTCAAACACTTTCTGGCTCATTTGTTTTTTGGATTAGGACTTTGTACGCAATGTTATACCTCGTCACCACAGCCTTTAGGTCCAGTTTAAATGGACAAAAGTCTCCTAAAAACTTCCTAAAGTTTGTATGCTACTAATATGCAAAAGAACATTTAATTTGAAATAAACATAATTTTTCCTGAATGGCATTTTCTACCAACACAATATAGAAACATTTTTAATGAACGCACCTGCAAAATGTTCTCAGACGAAGCACTTGGTTAATGTTAGGGAATAATCTTGGTTAAATATTAAAAAGTCAACAGTGACACAAGACAGGACGTGTTTACTTTCCCATATATCTCAGTATTTCTCAATATTTAACCAAAACCACTAACTTTACTTAACCTCAACTTAGGTGTTTTAGTTTCCTAAAGCGATGCACAGAACTCAAACCTGGTCTGTGGTCCACCCTGACCTCCTTGTTATGAACTAAAGAACCATCACTATTCAGATTCCTTTAAAACCTAAAACTGTTGAGTGATATATTAAATAGAAACTCGATCACACATGCACAACTGATGTTAATGTGTAGAGAATATGTACATGTATGCATGCATAGCTCAGCCATATGTACAGAGCCTTCAGCCCACACAGTTAGGTGTAATGCATGGCAAAGAAATCGCCCCATATTGCATCTCAAATCCCTCAGTCCCCCCCCCCCTCTCTCACATACACAGTCAGAAATCACAGCCTTAC
>NW_023339663.1:7073595-7086012 GCF_004916995.1 Morone saxatilis
CCCCATATTGCATCTCAAATCCCTCAGTCCCCCCCCCCCTCTCTCACATACACAGTCAGAAATCACAGCCTTACAGCCAGCACCCCCACACAAGTGAAAATGAATGCAGTCACCACCTGTGGTGGGAGCAGAACAAGAGAGTGGGAAAGGACGTGGGAGAGGAGGAAAGAGAAGGAAAAGACATGGCAACTGTTCAGGGCAATGAGTCAGTAAAAGAGGATTCACAGACACACTGACATTTATAGTATATATCATGAGTAATCTTATGGAAACCTGTGCTTGACAAACATGACAGAAAAAGCCAAAAGTTGCATAATATGCTAGTCGTTATTAGCATGACGTTCATTTGTGAGACATCTTATCTTCACATCCGGTTTCACAATCATCGCTGATTTCACCAGCACGAATTCCCAAAGTAGTTTGTCTTTTTCTCAGGTGTGTGTGGGAGTGTGTGAACTGTGAGTGTGACTGAATGTGTCTCTGTTGGTTCTGTGATTCAAGTGAAGCAACTGAGTAGTCACTGGGTATGTCTGTGTGTCTGTGTGGTTTGCTGAGCCACACAGATCCTGAGGTAGGTGTGTGTGTGTGTGTGTGGTGTTGTGCTGTGTGTGTTGATGGTGTGTGTGTGTGTCTCATCCCTCCCACCATTACTCCTGTCAGCAGGCCTGAAACCACAAACCATCCCGTCTGGAAACAAAGCCATTAACTCACAACAACCGTCTCTGTCTCCCTCACACCTCTTACTTCAGTTTAGATCTCTTTCTGTTACACTTCACTTCTTTCATATCCGTGTGTGCACTGACAAATATATTAGAAGTCTGTTTGTCACAACCATAACATTTAACGGTTCCCATTACCAAAAATTACACCTACACTAACTACTAGATTTCTCTGTCAACAGTGGCATTTAGTCCCCGTTTGTTTTTTTTCATAACCGTTTTACAAGCACTGGCTGTTTATGAATTTATAGGCTGAACACCTACTAGTTCATGAAGGTGTTTAGACCGACATTCAGTCAGATATTTACACTGGTAGCCAGAGGCGACAAATAACACAGTAAAAATAGTTTCTGTACAGTTTTTCTTTACTTTACTTGTATTTATTTTTCAACAACTTTTTACTTTTACTCGCGACATTTTCAAATCAGGCTTGTTACTCCAGTTTTAATGCGTTTACAAGGGGATTTCTGCATCATTGCACGCCTTCCCAACATCAAGACTGGTGCATATCACACATAACAGACGTAATGTGACTGTAATGTGAAAATTAGATAAAAGACACAACAATATGAAACCAAGAAGAGAGAGACTTTAGTGGACAGAAACAACAAATGAGAAACCAAGAGAGTACTTTTTACTTTTATACTTTGTGTACATTTCACAGCTTTTACTGTCAAAGGCTTGAACTCTCTACAGTAAAGGGAAAAATATATTAATCAACCTTTATTTAGGTCTGACAAAGCAGTTACCTTTCTACTGTTCAAATGTAACAAATGCAAAAAGCTTAGTGTTAAAACGATTAAGAGAAACATAAAGAAGCAATCCAACCGCGTTCCACAATAAGGCATTATAACCTTTATGCATATTCATAAAAACATAACTTTAAGTTAATCCAGTCTTGAAAATTACATTTAAAGATCCTTTCAATATATTTTACTTCCGGTTTCTGCGTTACAGTCGTATTATCGCTGACGTCTTCTGCTGGGCGACATACTGAGGAGAAAATAGCTCAGTGCTGCTTCGATAACAGCAGACATAAGTTTCAGCAATCACTTCCTACTAAAATGTGTCCATTGTAAAACAAACCCACAGTAAGTCTGGTCTTTTTATTGTAATAAAAGCCAGTGGTCGGTCTGCAGTGAACATACCAGCAGGTTAGCTCGCTTGCAATTGTGCTAGCTTAGCTTTCATCAATCACGTGACTCTCACCTTGCAGGATGTCTGAATCCCTCGTTTTCTTACAACCCCCCAAGTTGGGAACCACTGGCCTACGAAATGTTTGTTTTGACTCATGAACGGATCTGAATTTGACAAAAGCTCAAGTGTTGATTCATCTTATCTGAACTTAACAGGCAAACACTAATATCTTTCATGCTGTGTGTTTTCCTTTTAATTAGAGATCAACATGGAATTCAGGAACACACCCAACAATATTTGGCCTCAGATGCTGCATTGTGAACGTCACACAGAAACCTGCCAGAGGACCGAATGAGAGCTTGGTCACACTGAGGTGAGTCAAACCTTATCATTCAGACAATTGCCAACCAAAGTCTTTTATAATCCTCAAATATTGGTTTACTTTATGAGTCCTGAACTTTTCTGAGATACAAGACAGATATGATGATGTTACAGGATGTGTGAAACATTTTATTTCAAATGAAGTTTGCTGTGATTTACAAAAACTCTTCTATTTCAGTTGTAGTGATACACAGGCATTAGATAAAAATCAAGCATTTCTCAGGGCAATAACCAGGATTTCACAAATGCCGACGTCAACAGTCTCTTTGTTGCAGCTCCTCAGAATAATGTGACCAGGTTTCTAAAATGCTTTAAACATTTTAGATTTTTCATGTCTAGTTTATTCAGTAAGTGTTTCCAGTCTGTAAATATTATAGTGTGAACATGAAGCCCCAGTTTATTTACTATGTTGTTGATACATTTGAATATATTGAGTATAAAAACTTATAAGCTGACAACAGTATTTTAAAAGTAGAAGCTCATAATTTGTTGTGTTTCTGGGGTTACTGGCAGACGACTTCTTGACCCGGGAGTAGTGACGTGATGAGAGTCCCGTTGTTGAATGACGCTGCCAGCAGAGCCAGGCGTCAGGCGAAGTTTCCCTTAAAGCAGCTACAAGGAACTTTCTTTTTGTGTTAATTCTGGCCGCCCCTGTGGACAAAAGTGGTAGTGTTTCGAGAATGACTACCGTAAAACTTCAATTAATATATATATATATAAAAATGTATTTGAGACAGGCCTTTAATTCCCTTTGCATAAAACTCTTACTTAGCAAAAATGTAAAATACTATCAAATTGTTATTTACACCAGTATATTACACGTATGTAAAATAGGCTATTGAATAACATATCAATTACAAACCATTCATTTGATACTTTGGTGCTCATTGTTTCTTTAAATGAACTTAACGATTGAATTGTGGAGAATCTAATCGATCTAACGATGTGTATCATGTTCACATTGACTAAACATTTATATCTGTGTAGCCGCAACTTAGAACTCACTCAAGAGCTTTTTCTATAAAGAATTTAAATACGTTTTCCGATATATAGAAATAGCCGATCTTCTCGCACATTTAAGTAATTTCCCCCTGGGATTATAAAAGTATTTCTGATTCTGATTAAAGGTCCAGTGTGTAACATTCAGGAGGATCTATAGGCAGAAATATAATATCCATAGGTCTGTTTTCATTCATGTATAATTAAACACCTGATTATAAGAAACGTTGCATTTGTTACGTTAGAATGAGTCTTTTATATCTACAGACGCTGCAGGTTGCCTTCCATTGAGTCCACCATATTTCTACAGTAGCCCAGAACAGACAAACAAAACACTGACTGTAAATATTTTTCACATTTCTCCCTCCCACTTGGAAGCAAGTGAGTTGTAATGCCACCGTTAGATGCACCTTAATCCTACATACGAGACCTTTTTACACTGCTAAACCCTCAAATATCCACTCGAAGAATACAGAGGACATGCTCCTTGGTGTACTAAACGGCAGCTTCAACCCTGATCTTACTACAAGTCAAACATTGAGGCTTCACACAACACACAGACCTTCAGAAGCCGCTGAAGAACATCAGAAGAACTTGTAGGTCAAACCTGATGAAACGTTGTCAGTAGGTCAATCAAAAGGAAATGGGCCATTCTACAAAAACTGTTTTATTGATTTATTAACAACTGTACATTTCTTTTCAGTGCTGACAGCATTTGCTACATACTTTGGTGTGATTCAGAGGGGCCGGTGCCCCTTTAATTTTCTCGTGGGAAATGCTGACAGGATCAGGAGCACAGTATACAAACCAGAATTATTCACCGTAGTCTTAACGTCAACATGAGAGAGACTCGAGTTACTCCTTGTATTTCTGTTACCGTCCTCACGAGCATTTACAAGTCTCTCTGCTTCTCCCCATCACAGCCAACCAAACGTAGTCCAGGATTATTGATAAGATACAAAGGGCAGAAGGAATCCAACAGCGCCGATTGGACTCTTTGAGTTTAGTCTGTCGCCAAGAAATCAATGGTGCAATTCAACATCCATATTACATCAAAAGTTAGCAAAAAAGCACGTTGTCACTCAGTTTGTGCTTGCTGCAGTGCTTCTGCTGCCAACTGAGGTCCAAGGGTTAGGCTAAACATTAAACGTTTCCTGTCTCCTGTAATCTAACAAGGAAAAACAAACAGGGAGAAAGATAGCACAGACAGATGTACACTTTAAAAAGGTCTTTTTTTATATATATATGAATTAAATTTACATCCATCTCTTTTCCTGAATCATAGCGTCCTGCTCGGTCCCAAAGTGGTCCAAACCAGCCGAGACTCTGCCCGAGTCAGTGGACTCCATGTTTTCATCGTCCGGTAAGAGCACTGTGACAAAAGGCCATTTTAAAATCTCCACAAAACGTCCTACTTACAAGTTTCATGCTCCTCTGTTTCTGAAAAGGGCAGCCTGGAGAATGTGCTTTAAGAAAATCAAAAGGTTAAAAAGTTCTAATCTAAGTTCTGCTCTCCCACTCAAATCATGGCATAAGACTAGAGTGGGCCGAAAAAAAAATCATCACAAGTACACCCAGGACATGAAAATATATATATTTTTATAATATATATAAAATGTCTTTTATTTAATCCGATATGTACACTTTTCACAAGACGTCTGGGGGAACAAGGTTCTCAGAAATGAAGCGCCGCTTCACCCAAGTATTCTCAAGAAAAAGCTGAAGAAAAAAAAAAACTCAGAAGTCACAAAAACAATGTGTAACCCAAAAATAAACCTCCAAAACAAAAAGGACAAAGAATGAACTTCTTTCCAGCACAAGCATCCTCAGGCTAACAGCTCCATCGAGTTTTCCAAATCTGTAGTTTGTCTCAGCCCGTTGTAGTCCACAGACGGATGGTCGGGGGAGGGGGGAATAAAAGTCTTCTCGTGAAGTGCCGAAGCAGAGCAGGACCCTCCTCTCGCTCTCTAGTAGATGACCTCATAGACGGTGGCCTTCTTGTCACCGGATCCTGTCACAATGTATTTGTCATCTGCCGAGATGTCACAGCTCAGGACGGAGGACGACTCCTTCGACTGCAGACGGGAGTAAGAATACAAAAGGCAACATTAAATCTTTCCTCTATGTTCCCAATATTTCTTATGAAATGTTTAAATATTAACCTCAAACAGAAACTGTCCTGTTTGCAGCTTTTTCTTTAATTGAGTATAATTACTGTTGAATTAGCTTGAATACTGTGGAATTATGTCTCAGCACATGCAGAACATAAAGAGTTCAAGTTCCAAGAAAAACCTGTGCGTCAAAGATCTCAACCTTCACCACTGGCTGAGGCTCTGAGGCTCTGATAGGTCGATTTCAGTTCATCATAAATATCCTGCACTTGTCTTGGTGGACATAGTTGCTTTCATTTATTTTATATCTGAAATAACCTTGTCTTGGTTATTCAAGACTTGGTTATGAAAACTGAATGTTCCTTTATACCTTTTTCTTTTAATTGTGTGTTTGTGTGTAGTTACCTGGAATATGCTGGCACCGTAAGGAGTCCTCCATGCATTCAGCAGATTGTCCTTCCCTGTGCTCACAAACCATTTACCTGCAAACACAGAACAGACGGGTAAGAATATAATCTTAAAGTACACACACACACACACGTTTGTCTTTTCTAGGCTGAGAATAGAGATTTAAACAACAACAGCTAATATGTGACTGTGTAATAATGTTATCAATGGCCATAATAAACCTTATTGAGGAAAATGCCGTTACATTAACAATCATAAAATGCACACAATGAAGGAGACTCGCACCATCTCCACTCTGATAATTATTTAAATTACCCTCTGATTAATTACCCAACTGACTAGTTGGCTAATGATTTAATTAGTGACAGCAAATGCTCTGGAGCAGTGAGCATCATTTGAATTAACCAGTTCTGTGGTGGCAGTGATATGAAACTGTGCTGTGGGGGGTCTTCTGAGGGGAAATTAATACTGACAGTTCTGGCAAAAAAAACGAGCGAGGCAAAAGTAAAACCTCATTTATCTGAGCCTTAAACTTGAGACCAGCTGGTCTGCCCAACAGGCAGAATGATCTAAACTGAAAAAGCAATGACAAATTCCTCTAATGAGCCCGTTTGTGAAATAAGAGCTTTCTTTTTAATACAGCTACAAGCCTTTGCTATGTACAAGTTAAACATTTCAACACAATTGAGTGCTCAAATTCTGAAAGAGCAAGAATAAACATCTACATGAACT
Source organism: Morone saxatilis (assembly GCF_004916995.1). Classification (NCBI taxonomy): domain Eukaryota; kingdom Metazoa; phylum Chordata; class Actinopteri; family Moronidae; genus Morone; species Morone saxatilis. The sequence goes on from NW_023339663.1 coordinate 7,080,083, forward strand.
GTAGATTAAACCTCATTGGTGCAGAGAAGTTGTCTCAAGATACAATTTTAGGCAGCGCAGTCCACCAGAACTGTAGCAGCTCTCATGTGTTTCCTCGCCGACAAGACAATCTTGAAGTGATTTACTCTCGTCTTGCCAAGATCGTTTTTTAGACAATGAACTGGAGAAATCCACGTTCACCACATTTAACAGCACAGCAGTAGCTACGATTTCAGGCCTCAAATATGACAGACAACCAACTCCACATTGTATTTATTTAATTAACTTTTCTCACGACATCGTGGTCTAAATGTTGTTTCAAAGCTTTCTCTACTCCATCAGATTTGTAATTCTGGTGGCCAACACTTAAGCCCTTTTTATTTATTTATTTATAATTTTTTTTTGTCTAAAAATATTCAGAACTTAGCCACTTAAATACCGCCGGAATATACAGTATAGATGGCGTAACTGTGAATTAATGTCCGAAAACACCATAAACTAGTACATTGAGCTTCCACTTACATCCCCCAAGGAATTACCAAGGATGTAACCTCCCAATGAACTATGGCATCAACACCATCATAACCATGCGAGTTGGAAGACTGTGCTAATTAATTTGGTTTCTCCACGAGATCTCGACCTCACAACTTATTCATCAACTGTGTCAAGTTTTTTTTTTTTCAGCCAGCTGACCCTCTAGCCAAAAAAACTCCTAATTTTCACTAAAAAAAAATATTCCCATCGGGTCTGGTTTGCCGTGCACACACTACAGCACACACACGACACACACACACACACACACACACACACACAACACACACTAGGAGCCTCTTTTCCTGTTACTTACCACAGTAGGCGAACTTGAGTGAGAGGACGCAGCTTTCGTGCAGATGCAGCTGGTACTTGTCAGGCTTGGTGTGGTGAAGCACCTCCACGTTGCTGCTCTCCATGCCCACAGCCAGCCACTCTCCAGTGGGACAGTAGCCCAGCGAGAAGATCTGCAACAAACACACAACAACACGTGTCAACAGTATCTCAACACTTAATAAAGCCTGACTTACAACCGAGGATCTAAAAAACACCGGAGTAAATTCTTCTGTCTCTACCTGTGAGGTAAAGTCGTGTTGCTGGAGCTGTCGTCCCTCCCTCAAATCCCAAGAGCGGACGGTGTTGTCGAGCCCTCCCGTCCACAGTTTGGTGCCGTCGTTGGAGATGTCGATGCAGCTCGCTCCGTCTGTGTGGCCCTGGAACTGCCTGGAACAACACAAGACGCCAAAACATGAAGTCAGAAACTTTAACAATCGCTATTTTATTCCTCAAACACAATGACTTGTTTATTACAGAACGCCTGAAGTACTGACCTAACGAGGGTCTGGTTATGAAGGTCCCACACAGCGATGTTTCCATCGGAGCAGCAGGAGAAGCAGACCTTGGCATCGGGGCTTATGGCCAGTGCGTAGCAGGCTGGAGCAGAGGAAGTGAGCTCGGCCTTTATGCGGGGCGTCTGCGAGGCCAGGTCCCAGATGGTCAGCGTGCTGGCCTCACCACCCACTATCAGGGTGCGGCCGTCAGGCAACAGCTTGCAGGAGCGGATGTAATTGTCCCTGTTCTGGAATAGAAAACAAGTACTGTCACGATTTTGATGAGTGGATGTAACAGGACAATTTGAGGTTAAGAAGGAACTCGATTACGATTCTGTCGAGCAAAAAGAGATCAGCTGCATACATCAGGGTATCAACGTCAAGACCATCTCTACTTAAACTCAAGAGGAGCTTTTTCTTTGACAAGTGAGGTTTTTAGACGGCTGCCGACTCCGTTTCATGTTATAGTGAAGATGTGGGTGTCAGCTTTAACAAGAGATGCAGGAGGAAGAGTGGGGCTGCAGCTGTTGGCCCGGCTCCAGGAGAGCAGGAAGACAGAGATCAATAGGACAGCGGAAACTCTTGGACGAATTAAAACAGCACCCTGATGGCTTTATAAGACCCAACTGCACTCTGGACGCACCTTAAGGCCATATGAGTTGAACGGCATGAAGCTGCAGTATCAAAATGAGAAATGGGAGGCAGTTGGGAGGAAGTAATGAGCTGGGTAATGGCAGACAAGGTTGGCCAATCAGAACATCATTACTCAGCAGACTTTTTTTTCCTTTTCCCCCTCACCGTGGATTATTTCAGCACAGCAGCGAGACACTTTGCTGAATTATTCACACGTCTGTCTGTTGGGATGTGGAGTCAGGCTACATTTGATGCTCAAGAAAATCTTAATGAAGGAGACCGATTGCGGAGACCTCAACATGAACACATAATGTCTCCGTTCTGGTTGGATGCCTTGTTACCACTTTGAAACATCTACAGTAATAATAAGATCTGAAATTCTTCTGCAGTGACAAAAACACAGGAACCAGTAGTTACCAGACAGTCGAGTTGGGACACTGGGCTCTTGCTGCCTGGTTGGCTGATGTCCCAGATCTTGACACAACCCTTGCCACCGGTGTAGACGTGACGTGTGGGGTTGCTGATGGTGACAGCGCACACCACTTCCCCGTGGCTCAGCGTGTTGATCTGGCGAGCGTGGCGTGGGATGCCCGGGCCTATCAGTGCATCTGGAGGGAAGGGCACGGGCTGCATCTGACCATCCGCACTAACGTGAAAAGAATAAGCTCTGCGGAGGACAGACGGAGGGAATCGATGGTCAGTCTGAGCCGAGATGTTACGCGCTGTTAATAATAAACCTCTGAATCAAAAAAAACTCCAGATACTCACGGTTTTCCTCCAGAAATGGACGTGAGGTTGGGTGGCAGACCCGGAGCTCTCATGTGAGAATGCTCGAACGCCGCCTGCGTGAGCAAGAAGAGCAAAGAGTTGAGAAACAACGCTGCAAAGATAAATTAGACTAAGCTAATATTCAAATTGAAAACTATGCTTCACTTTAACTGCTAACGCCCTGAGGAACTCTTGTACCGTCGTTTCCAGGCAAATCCTTTGAAAGGCGCAGATTCAGCTTCATTGCATACACAGAAGCTTTACACAAGGCTACAACACCCCACTTGCTAATGCTAATGAAAGCCTGGGAGATTTTCAAACACGGAGATGCATTTTGGGGGCAAGCCTTTCTTTTTTTAAAGCCTTTAGAATGCTAACTAACTAACTAACATCAAAGTAAAAGGAGCCAGCCCGTCTTTGTACTTTCTCATTATGTACACACAACAAGCTGCAGCCAGCCAAGCAGAAATATTCACAATGAGTTATGGAAATACAGGATGAATGCTTAAGTTTCTCAAAGTCATTTTGCTAGAAGACTTTACAACCTACAGCCGTGGAGGATAATTCATTCAGACGCTGCTGATGGAGGTGGAATAAATGAATTAATGTGTATATATATATATAAATAATATAATGTGAAGAAGAGGAGCTTCATTCGTTGGCATTCATAAATTCTATAAAGTTGGAATATTTACAATTGGTGAGCGTCCATAGGCGGCGGCAGCTGCAGCACTCATTTGTGGTGAGATGAGACCCGGATAGACGGCCGGGCTGGTCAGGGATCCGTTCATCTCGTGATGACCCATCATAGCAAACGGGCTGGCATAGGAGCCCGCGATGGACAGAGGTGTACGGAGGGCAGGGGCAGCTAGAGGAGAGAGAGTATTTTAATTGGTTTATAGAAACAATAAACTCTGGTTTAGTAAAACAAGTGAAGGGCTGCAATAAAGATTTAAAATTGTATTCAATTCCAGGACAGGTCAAAGGAATTAACTTACAGTCAGAATGATTTTATCAATAGTAAATCTGCAGACTTTTGTTGATGATTTTGTCATCTGGTTTTAATAAATACCCAAATTATTGTCATTAAATGGAAAAGAGAGGTTTATGTTGGATCCTCTGATACTTACAGTCACCTATAAAAGCTGCAGGTTCAGCAGAAACAGTATAAATCCAGTTTCTCATTTTCCCAAAAAAAAAAGCTTATTGTTGTTTATTTTTGTCAATGAATGAATAGTTTAAGTCCTTAAAGGAGTGTGACAGTGAAGGGGTTTACGTACCTAACGCCTCCATGCCAGGTGGTTTGCCCATTGTAAGAGGCCGCAGTCCTGGAGTGGTGCTGGTTCCTGGTGTCGGGGCCTCGTTCCTCGGTGTAGGTGTGTTGGACTTTAGGCTCGGTGTGGACGACTTGTCGTTCTAAAACAGAGATGCTATTTTTAACCTCCGGGTGAAACCTTATTTTGTATCCTCTTACTAAAAGTTGTAAGTTCACTTACTCTCAGACACACACAAGAAAAATTAAACAGCATCCAGAGTAAAAAAAAAAATCCCCCAGTGAGTCAAAAATCCCCCCACTGGCAGGGAAATCCAGAGTGACAATCTAAGTGGACGGCTCAAGGTAATCCAATCTAACACTGACACCTCATTACAGCCATGGTGTGTGTGTGTGTGTGTGTGTGTGTGTGTGTGTAAGGGGGGTAGAGGCATAAACCTTTGCTTAGAAGTCAAGCTTGTTAAGACTGGCTAGACGAGCAAGACGGTGAACCAAACACTCATAATTAATCCATCTTTCTTCCTTTGCCGATGGAGTTAGAGCAGTAGGGGGTTTAGCCTGGTGACACAAACTAATGAAGGACGGAGTGAAGCTGGGTGTCATGTGAGGTGGAGGCTAGTGATGTGGGCTATAAATCCATCCTAATCCATGTTCAATCCACTGGTTTATGTAAAACTGATGCATGACGATTGTTTTAGTCCTGGTTAGTTAGAGCTTCAGTATGGGAGAAATATGGGTGGGGGCAGGAGAGAGAGGAAAAAGAGGGAGACAGCAGTTCCCTCGCTGCCGTGTCTCCGGGTTATTTACAGCCTCGGGCCTGAGGAATGGCCATTTATTGGGTAAGCTATAAAGGAGATTGAGAGGAGTGAGCCACAGGGTTTGATTTCCTGAGAGTGCATCCACCCTCTGCCCCTTCAAGCCCCTCGTAGCAGCCGACTGCTAAGCCTCCTGCGTATTAGTCCTTCACACAGACACCCACTTCACTTGACAAATGCCCTTTAGTCCGCTCACCCTTCACCCCCTTCCACTGTAACTCCTTATTTCATCTTCTCTCTCTCTAGTCTTTTCGCGTGTCCCTCACACTCACATGGGCGTGGTCCTTTGCTTTGGAGGACGGCGTGCTGCCCGAGGAGGCGACAGAGGCGGGGCTGTTGGGGGCAGCATCCTTCTTCAGGACTCGTGATTTATCCAGGCCGTTTTCTGGAGGAGAGTGCGCCGGGCTGACTCGAGGGGTGGCTGGATCCTACATAGTTAAACGAAACAGACAGAGAGCGAGACTGAGCAAACAGACCGGAGGAAAGCCACTGGCATGTACATGTAGGTCAAACAAACTGGGGCCTCATGTGCAAACACAGATAAATACACTTGTGCGTGCTCGTACTCTCCCTCACTCACATACACACACTTTTCATTCACCTGTCACTCCCTTTTCTCTTTGTTTTCTTTGTCTTACTTTCTGCATGAATGGCAAAAGAAATACAGCAAGTAAGCTCTCACACACACACAACCACACACAACCAATATTATGACAGACTGTTTGGCAACGTCGTGAAAGGTGTTGAGGCTTCGACAGACAAAAGAGAGCTGTGTTTAGTTTCTGTGCAGCGTTTTTGTGGAATGTTGCCGAGCAGCCCGGTTCAAACGCAGTCTTACCTCATTGGAAACATCCACCACCAAGTCGTCACTTTTGTCTCCGTCACTGTCCTGAAAGGAAGGAGTGACAGGTTCAGCTTACTGGGAGGAGGAACGGTGGTAAAGTTACAGTGCAGTCCAATATTTGACTACTAGATCAAAGACCACACCAGAGTTATGGTCTGGATCAGTGGTCGTCAACCTGGGGGTCCAATTTCACTATTATTCATTATTCTATGATTTCATTTGCAATGGATGTATAAGAAGACTACAGTGTTCATAGG
>NW_023339663.1:7086090-7090634 GCF_004916995.1 Morone saxatilis
ATCCCTGAGACTACATCTAATCAAATACTGGTCCGCAGCGTAGATCAAAGTGAAAGACAACCAGATTTATGGTTTATTTAACCTTTATTTTTACATTAAATTTGAGTCTGCCATAGCATTTGATTATTATTTGCTTAAAATGTTGATTATACTCAGAAAATTAAACTTAATTTTACAATTTCTTGAAGGTTTCCTGGTTCAGAGATAGTTATTTTAATCAGTTGTTGATATCCAGAAGAGTTTTACTGAAATAACTAGTCCATTTGAACCCATATATTGAGAGAAACATTCTGACATCCGGCGAACTAACGCTGGAAAAGAATAAAGCTCTGCGGGAAGGGGACAGACGGCGGGAATCGATGGCGTCAGTCTGAGCCTGAGATGTTACGCGCTGCTTTAATAATAAAACTGCGTGAAGTGCAGAAAAAAAGCTCCAGAACTCACGGTTGGTTCCTCCGAGAAGATGGGGACGTGAGGGTTTGGTGCAGACCCGGAGCTCGCTCATGTGAGACCATGCCGGCAGTCGAAACGCCGCCTGCGGTTTGGGCAAGCAAGAGCAACAGAGTTTGCAGAAACAACGCTGCAAAGATAAATCTGAGCTAACGCTTAATATTCAAAATTGAAAACCTATGCTTTTCACTTAACTGCCAACGCCGCTGAAGCGAACTTTGGTGACCGTGCTTTCCAGGCAAATCGCCGTGTATTGAAAGGGCGCAGGATTCAGCTTCTTGGCAGTACACAGCAAGCTTACACAACGGCTACAGACAACCCACTTGGCTAATGGCGTAATGAAAGCCTGGGGAAGATGTTTTCAAAACACGGGAGATGCATCTTTGGGGGCAAGCCTTTCTTTTTTGAAAGCCTTTAGAATGCTAACTAACTAACTACAATCAAAGTAAAAGTAGGCCACCGCCTCGTCTTCTGTTACTTTCTCATTATGTAGCACACAACCCTAGCTGCGATGCCAGCCCAGGAGCAGAAATATCACAATGAAGTTATGGAAATTTGACAGGGGATGACTATGCTTAAGTTTCTTCAAAGTCATTTTGCTAGGAAGACTTTAACAAGCCTTACAAGCCGGGTGGAGGATAATTCATTTCAGACGCTGCTGCATTGGAGGTGGAATAAATTGGATTAAATGTGTATTATATATATATAAATGAATATAATTGTGAAGAAGGAGAGCTTCATTCGTGGCATTCGATAAATCCTATAAAGTTTGGACAATAGTTTACAATTGGGGAAGCGGTTCCATATGCGCGGCAGGCTGGCAGCACTCGATTGTGCGTGAGATGAGACCGCCGGATAGACGGGCCGGGGGCGGTGGTCAGGATCCGTATCGATCTCGTTGATGGACCCTATTGCAGTAAGCAAACGGGCTGGCATAGGACGGCCCGCGGGATGACGACAGGAGGTGTAACGAGGTACGGAGGGCAGGGCAGCTAGGAGGGACCAGAGGAGTATTTTACATTGTTTATAGAAACAAGTAAACTCTGGTTTAGGTAAAAACAACGTGAAGGGCTGCAATAAAGATTTAAAATTGTAATTCAATTCCAGGACCAGGTCAAAGAATTAACTTACAGTCAGAATGGATTTTATCAATAGGTGAAATCTGCCACGGACTTGTTAGTTGATGATTTTGTCATCTGCGTTTTTACATAAATGACGCCAAATTGATTTGTCATTAAAATGGAAAAGACTGAGGTTTGTGGTTGGATCCCTGATAGCTTACGCGGGGGTCACTATAAAGGCTGCAGGTTCAGCAGAACGCAGTATAAATTCCCAAGTTTTCTCATTTCCCAAAAAAAAAAGCTTATTGTGTGTTTATTTCTTGTCAAGGAGTTAGGATGAAGTAGTTTATAAGTCCTTTAAAGCGCAGCTTGTTTGACAGTGAAGGGTTAATATGCGCGGGGTTTATTTAGGGGAGCCTAACGCTCTCTCTCTATATTGTGTGTTTGGCCCATGAAGGAGTCCTCTCTCTTAGTCCTGTATTTTGTGGTGCTGTTTTGTTCTGGTGTCGGCCTTCTCTCTCTCAATTACTGGGTTTTATTGTTTTCCTTGTTGTATAACAGAGATGCCTATTTGTAACCTCCGTGTGAAACCTTATTGTATCCTCTTTCTTATATTTTGTAAGTTCTCAGTTACTCGTCAGCACAGCATCTCTTTATATTATTTAAAAGAGCATCCAAGATGTAGAATTAAAAAAAATATTTCCCCCAGTCGAGTCAAATAAATTCCCCGCCCCACTTGGCAGCGGAATGCCAGAGTGACAACTAATGTATGTGGCACCGGCTTCATAATTTAATCTAACACCTGACACCCATTACCAGCCATGGTGTGGTCGTGGTGTGTTGCTGCTTGTGTGGTGGTGTTGGTTTTTTTATAAGGGGTGGTAGAGGGCCATAAACCCTATGCTTAAAGTTCTTATATCTTATTTTTAGACGAAGCGAAGACGGTGAACCAAAACACTCATAATTAATCCATCTTTCTTCTCTCTCTCTCTCTTTTTGGTGTGGTGTGCTTTAGTGTTTATCCTGTGTATTTTTTATATTTTTTCTATTATTTATAAGGTGGAGTGGATAGCTGGTGCATGTGAGGTGGTAGTTGATGGTCTATCTCCTCTTTTTCTCTCTCTTTCTGGTTTATGTAAAATCTGATTGCCTCGCTTTGTCTCTTTTTTCTAGCCTGTTAGTTATTGTTCAGTTTATGGGAGATTTTAATATGGGTGGGGGCAGGGAGGAGGAGAGGAATTAAGAGGGGGAGACAGGCAGTTCCCTCGCTGCCGCTGTCTCCGGTTAGTTTATCAGCCTTCGGGCCTGGAGGAATGGCAAATGGCGTAAAGCTATAAAGAGATTGAGAAGTGTCTCTATATTTTATCTCTGTGTTTTTTTATCTCTCTCTCTGCGCCCCTTCAAGCCCCTCGTAGCAGCCGGACTGCTAAGCCCTTCTTCTGCCTTATTAGTCCTTCACACAGACACCCACATCACTTTCTTTTTGCTTGTTCGCTCACCCCTTCACCCCCTTTCCACTCAGTAACTCCTTATTTCATTTTCCTCTAGTCTTGTTCTACTCGACATTGGCTGGTCTTTTTGTGTATCGCTAGTTGGCTGCCCGAAGTGGATTGTCGACAGAGGGCGGAGCCTGTTGGTGCAGCATCCTTCTTCAGGACCTCGTGATTTATCCAGGCTCCGTTTTCTGGAGGATGAGTTGCGCCGGTTGCCCTCTGGACTCGTAGGGTTTCTGGCGATCTTTTTTACATAGTTAAACGAAACCAGACTCTCTTGTGAGTGTTTTTGAGCAGCCTGGAGCAAACCAGACCGGGGAGGGAAAGGCACTGGCATGTATTTTTATGTAGGGGTCAAACAAACTGCGGGTTTTCATGCTGCAGGAATTATTATTGTTAAATATTTCATCTGCTGGTTTCTCTTTCTCCCCTCACTCACTTTCATTCTTGTCATTTCACCGTTCATCCCTTTTCTCTTTGTTCTTTGTTTACTTTTTCTGTGCGATGTTTATCGCAAAAGAAATACAGCAAGTAAGCTCTCACACACACACAACAACCACATCACAATCCAATATGTGATGTTTATAGACACGACTGTTTGGCAAACGTCGTGAAAGTGTTTGAGGCTCTCGACAGACAAAAGGAGCAGCGCTGTTTTAGTTTGCTGCGCAGCGTTATTTTGTGAATGTTGCCCGGAGCCAGCGCCGGTCAAACGCGAGTACGTTCCTCATTGGAAACATCCACACCAAGTCGCACTTTGGGTCTCCTGTCACTGTCCTGAAAGGAAGCAGGTGACAGGTTCAGCTTACTGGGAGGAAACGGGTGGTAAAAGTTACATGTGCCGCGAGTCCAGATATGGTGTGAGCTACTAGTCCAAAGCACGGACCAGAGGTTATTTTTAGCTCTGGATCAATGTGGCTCGTTTCAACCTGCAGGGTCCAATACTTTGCACTGACGTTTATTCAGTTATTCTATGGATCTTCAGCTTTGCCAGGCCATGGAGGCTGCTATAAGAGAGACTACAGCGTGGGGTGTCACGGGTACGGGTCTTACTCTTCCGTTCACGCTTAGATCTGCTGGAGCTACAGTATAGGACGGTTATGGGAAAGACAGGCCCTCGGAGACCGCTACCATCTAATCAAATACTGTGCGTCCGCCCAGCGCAGGCGTTAGATCAAAGTGAAAGACAACCAGGATTTATGGGTTTAATTTAACCTTTATTTTTAGCATTTGAAATTTGAGTCTGCCCATAGGCATTTTGATTATTGTTTGGCCTTAAAAATGTTGATTAATCTCAGAAAAATTAAACTTGAATTTTTACAGAATTTCTTGAAGGTTTCCTGTTCAGAGGATAAGTTATTGTAATCAAGTTTTTGAATCCAGAAGAGTTGTACTGAAATAACTGGTCCATTTAAACACCATATAATATTATTCATTGATTATGTTTGATTTATTAATTATTAGTTATTATTATTATTAGTTATTTTATTTATTGATTATTATTTATTATTAGTAGTCAGTTGAGTAGGAGTAGTAGTAT
>NW_023339663.1:7090659-7097561 GCF_004916995.1 Morone saxatilis
TAGTAGTAGTAGTAGTATTATTATTATTATTGTTGTGAATCTTCATATATGTTGAATTGTAGATGTTTGTATGTTCAGCTGACATGTTGTGCAGCGACTAGAAGACAGTCCCATGAAATAAAGCCTTCCTGAAACTCCAGTATGGTAACCTTTTAAAGGAGTAGCCTAAAATAGTGCCTGTGATACCACAAGGACCCCACCAACAGCTGAAGAAGAAGAGCAGCAAACTCATTGTGTAAAAAAAACGATAAAACACTCACATATCTGCTCATGCTGTCTTTGTCGTCCACTTTGCGTTTCTTGGAGTCGAGACCGTAATCTGAAGAGCTGCGGTGCTTCTCGCTCGACGCCCGCAGGCTGTCTGATGGCGACACTGAGTTATTCTGCCAACGACAACAACAACAACATGCAGCCAGACCACATCAGTCACCAGTTCCCTCTGAATGTGCTACACACCTTTGACATCCTCAAAACACCGTCAACAACCACATCATATAGCGATACGCTTCAACTCCTACGAACATTACTGTGTGTTTCATGTTGTAGAATAAAGTGAGCTCCACTGTATAAATCTATCTATGTATATCTATATATGACCTTCAGTCAAGTGAATAATTTGGGGCTTCAAAGCAGCAAGTGACAAACCCGCAGCAACCAGAGAAGCCGTAAACAACCACAGGGTGCGTTTAAGTCCAGGCATGGCTCTGGAGCCTTTTCATTTGTCAGAGCAATATTGACTGTAAAGCTAAACGCACAATGCTCCTGGAGTGATTTGGGATAGAAGGTGCAGAAGAGGATTCTGGGACAGCTTAACCCTGCTGCTGCTGCTGCCAAGGCAGTGGAGCAAGGAGGAAACAGACAAAGGCGGCTGAGCAAACCCACAAACACACAAAACGCCTCTGGAAGACAAAAGCATTAACTCGCAAGCTGGGTGATGTGCAGGGCAGATTGAGCAGAGGTGGAGAGAAAATGTGAGGTGGGAAGCAGAGTGCAGCATGGGATGCTTGGTGTACATTATACACACACATACACACACACACACAACGAGACATCTAATCCTCTTGTAGACCCTCAGTGACCTGGTCAGAGACACGCTTGAACCAACATCAACAATTTAGGCCAAACACAGCTTGCATTCCTGACTGTACTTTTTCTCTGTGTGACATACAAACATAAAGAAAAGTGACCAGGATCTCTCACTGTGGAGCTATAAACTCATGTTAATTAGTCTCTGTGTCTGTCTGTCTGTGTGTGTGTGTGTGTGTGCGTGTTGTGCGTGTGTGTGTGTGGTGCCAGGTCGGTGACAAAACAGAGAAAATGACAGCGAGAGTTCATGAAACTCAAGCCAGAGTAATACAAAAATTTTAAAAAAAAGGAAAGAAAGAAAAGACCATTTTGAAGGAAACTTGGAGCAAGAGTGCAATGTGGAAGACACAAAGAGTGTTGCCAGCGAGAAAAAGAGCCATGAAAGAGGCAGAGTGAAAAATGAGCGGAAAAAAAGAGGAAGAAAGACAAGAGAGCAAAACAGGAAAGGAACTTGGCAAGCAATGAGAGCGTAGCAGTGTGGCAATGAGTTCTCCCCACTAGTGGGAATGCCCGGACAGGCTGGCACTCTCTCAGAAGCTGCAAACGGGGTTTTTGTAGTCTGGGCACTGGTGTGGTGGGGTAGCACTGCCAAACAGGCCGACAGGCAAGGAGAGAGGGAGGAGGGAGGAGGAAGGGTGAGGGCGAGCACACCCTGAGGCCGGCCCACACTGTCAGGAAGCTCAACAAATCCCTGCCTTCATCAGAAACAGGAAGATATGGTGAAAGAGGGAGAGGGAAGATGTCTGACTGCTTGGCTGCGGATGACGGGAAGAGAAAGAAGAGCAGCAGAAGAAGGTGACAAAAAAAAACTGAGCTGAGGAGAGTGAGGATAAAACACACACACTGCGGTCGGCCAGTTAATGGCACATCCCTCCTTCTCAGGTTAAAATACAGGAATTTGTTCAGCTACTGTTGAAGAATTTTGGTCTGGCTCGGTGTGAAGATGCTGCCTGACAGACAAAAAACTCCAACAGCAGCATTACAGCCTGTCTGTGTACCTGAGCCTGTGACCTTTAAAGGATTGCTTAGACTCAGAAACCCTGCACTTGCCTCCAATTCTGGTATCAGATGACCTGAGACAACGGGACAGGAAGACGCTACGTGTGTGTGGGTGTGCGCACTGGAAAGGAGAGGGAGGGCAGGGCGGTGGGGAGATCAGGTGAGGTAGTACTGGCAGCCGCTCGTCACCATACGAGATGGGGGAAGAGTTTGGGTTCCCTTCAGACATGAGTGGGCTCATTCAGGATGACCAGTCAATGGGAACTCAATCTGGCCGAGCAGATCCAACAGAGCGTTACGCTCCAGCTAACTGAGAGCTTTAAGCCAGTCCAATAAACAAGGGCTTTAACATGAGAAGGAAGAGGGAGAGAAAGAGAGAGAGATAGAGACAGAGGGGGAGAGAAGAAGTGGTGGAAAGAAGTAAATGAGTAAGATAAGAAGAAGAGAGAAAATAAAAAGCCATACACAAATGAAAAGGAGAAAGGTAGATAAAAGGAGATGAAAAGGAGTCAGATATTGGACACATGCAACAGTGAATCCTTTAAAGTGGCGAGGGAAGAAGAGAAGGAGAGTCAAAGTCGCTTTTAATTGTGCTGAAATTAAAGGAGGCAGCCGACCTCTAATCCTCGCCCAGTGATTGGAGTCATTTTCCACCTGGATTAGATGGCACTGGCTTATTTGGCCAGACTTCATTATTTGATTTCAGTCACTCCCCAGAGTACAAAAATGTATGTGTTCTTACACAGAGAGCATGAATTTCTATTGAACAGTGGGCTTAAGTCTATGTAAAGTACACCTAATCACCAAACACAGCGAGCCAGAGAGCGACAAAGTCAAGAGACACACAGGAGATGGAGAGTCAACGTACCGTGCTCGACTCGCGTTCTTTCAGAGGAATGGCCAGAGGCGAGTGAAAAGATGAGGGTCCAGGAGAGACAAAAGCAAAACACAAATTAGTATGCGTGTCACCACGACTCCCAACGCCAATCAGATAACAGTAATGACATCATCATTCAGCTAAAAGATTGAGCTCATGTATGCAACTCTTTATTAATTATTAATAAAACTACTTTCTAATGAGATGTCTTTATTTACTGATGCTTTGGATGAGTCATTATTGACTTCAGGTGTTGATCCTCCTCCAGCAGAACACTTTTATCTTTAGTTCATCAGGTAGAAACTCCAAGTTTTATTCATTATTTAACATTTATAAATATATACTTAGTGAACTGCTAGAAAACCCCTTTATTAATGTCTTCACATCTATAATTACAGATGACTTATGAACTTCTTCTTTTGGATTATTAGAAAGCAAGAAACTTGTGATCCTTAATGACGTTTATTTATTAATTATTAACATATATAACTGCAGACTCGATGGCATATTAGTGAGAAACTCAAACTTTTATTAATGACTTTTAACAATCTGGCTTATTAGAAAGTGGTAGCTTCATTTCCAATAAGAAAAAGCTGCAGAAGGTTGTACTTTATTTTATATTAGACCGACATTACCACCTGTATGTATGATAAATGACTCATTCTTGATCCTCTACACTAGCTGTAGAGTTCAAACGTCTTTCCTGTTTCCTAACTGGAGTTTAACCTGTTTAATTCTGTACATAGACACTAAAACATACAGTGACACAGTTGTTTCTGTGATAAATATAAATGATTTCTATAAATATAAAGTCTGTGGCAGGCTGTGCTCCTCACCTCTGTGCTCCAGGTCGTGGTGGTTCTTCTCGTCCTTTACGGGCAGGTGGGCCTGGCTGCCAAGAGCGCCCAGAGCCAGCAGGCCGGAGCCAGCGCCCGTTACAGGGGGGATGCCGGGCGGTTGCAGGCCTGAAGGGTGTGGGGGCAGCTGGACTGGGGGGCCGTGGGCAGCGTGAGAGAGGTGTTGAGCCTGAAGCTGCTGCTGCTATAAACAAACGCAGAGAGACAGGGAGACAAGAAAGAGGACAAGTGGGTCGGCTGGGAAGTGAATCCATGAATGAATGCACTCTACTCATGCATTAGAGCTGGCCCTGACAACATTTAGTTCAAGGCCAAACCGTTTATGCATAATAGCAGCCTGACAGCGGCTGCCAACATGCTGATCCAGCTCATTCACTGTCTGAGGGGGAAAAACTGATTGTGTTCGTCGCTGTAGACGTACAGTGTGAATACCATCTGGTTGAAAGCGTTAGACGGTAGAACACATTCATTTCTGTGTGTTAGTACTTCATCTCAAGGTCTTTAGCATTTGACTGTTCATTATTATCCTAAAATACACATTTTACCGACTTCAAACACGCTGATTTTTCACACTAATTACAGGCTAGTAAAATATATTTTGAGTGACTTATTTTCATCTGTCAAGTATTGTTTGATTAACTCTATAAAATGTTTAGTCTAAATTGCTCAACATTAGTGAAAAATGACCATGATTGCTCTCCAGAACTCAAACTGAGGCCTTGAAATTGCTGGTTTTTGTTTGACCAACAAATTAAAACTGCAAATATATTCGATTTACACTGATATAAAACAAATCCCCACATTTGAGAACCAGAGAATATTTGAAAATGATTTAAACAAATGAATCAAAATTACCGCTGATTCATTTTCTGTTGATTGACTAATACAAAAGTTGACAATCAGCTCTGAGCAAAGGTTTGCACATGAATGAGCTGCAGTGTTTATACTACAGACCTGGAACTCTGTTCATATCATGCTCTTAGAAATTGCTTATTGTTTCTTAGACCTTTATGAAACACCTATGTTTCACTCCAACAACAACAAGTCTCCTCTGGTCGTCAGAAATGGAGCCGAGCGTTTATGCTCACACCCGAACCGCTGTGCTTCAATCATAGCTGGGACAGTTAAAAATCAATAGGTCTGCACTTGAAAACCTCAAAACCTTTCAACACTCTGGAAAACCAAGCAAGCATGCCCACTCCTCTAGCAAAATGCTGTTAAGCACAGACACAGTGGAGAACACACACACCTCCCAAGAGGCCATGGACGTCTGTGCGAGAGAGGAGTGAGTAGATAGACAGGAGTTAAATAGCCACTCAGGCAAGAGGGAAGCAAGTGCTTTAAAACAAGGTTAAATAACACTTAGCACGTCCATCAACTGCCTCTTCAAAAAAAAGAAAAAAGAAAAAACATGATTGCTATTCTGCTTGCTAGATAGAACTTCAATAACCTCATCCATACATTCATTACAGAACCAGAAGAGGCTACATCTAGTGGCTTACCACACTTAAAGGTTTATTCAGCCAACTGGCCATTATTCAGTCAGCTCATTACGTTGAGCTGGACCTGAAATCGTACAATGAATATAAGCGACTGAGGGGCGGCATTGTTAATCGATATTGTACTGGTGCGCCGAGCAGCCTATTTGTTGCGAAGAAGGAAAAGCGAGCAGAAAGAGAGAAGCAGGGGGCAGCCAGAACAAGAAAAGGAGGGAGAGGCAGAATCAGAAAATAACAAGAGAATGAAAGAGAGAGGGATTGAGGCAGGGACGTCCCTATTCAGTGTGCCTAATGAGGAAAAGCGTGCAGGGATCATTATCAAGAAGCCTCATTAACGAGCTATGGCTGAGGAGAGGAGAGACGAGAGACGATAGAAGAGAGAGAGAGAGAGAGAGAGAGAGAGAGAGAGAGAGAAAGAGAGAGAGAGAGAGAGAGGAAGAGAGACGAGAAGAGAGAAAGAGAGAGAGAAGAGAGAAGAGAGAGAGAGGGGGGGGGGAATTCAGAAAATAAATTGCTTCCAATTCAATATTCATGGATAAAGAGCTGGCTTCCTTTCACACTTATCTTTTTTCATTATGTGTAAATGCCGCCGCAGCTCAAGCAACTTCCACAGGAAACAGGCAATTAAAGTTAACTAGGCGAAGCTGGCTCCCTGCAGAACAGTACTGTCAGGTGGAACAAGCATCAACAGCACCAGCACAAACCAGCTGGCAGACTGGCTTAATAAGTCTGGCAGTGATCGCCACATTACCTACTTATGTTTGTGCTTTTACAACGGCTTCTGTGGCTCGTCATATTTCCTGAGATTTCCAAAGATTAGACTACTACTAAAAACACAGCGCCGAAAATAGACCCGATTGATTTTTAGTATTGGAACAGGATTAAAGATTAGACGGTTTTAAAGATTAGATATAAAGAGCTAAATACCATAAACACATCTGATTCATGCTTTGTCCCCCCAAACGGCATCATGTCCCCCTCACAAAGACTTGCTGGCAATCAAAAAACAGACTGTTTCTCTATGTTTGGACTTCCTGAACACTGACCATAAAAGCAGGGTAGACACTATGAGGCGGCGGCTGCTGCTGTTGGGTCAAAAGAGGGGGGGAGAGGAGAGATTCAGCCAGAAATGATACAAGCAAGAACATGACAATGAAAACTGGGGATGCAACTAACAGTTATTCACATTATTGGTATATCCCACAGATTGTATAATTGGGATGCATTTTTCAGTTTGTGCAAAGTGAAACGTCTTCAAGCTGCTTGTTTTGTCCCAAAATACCAAAATATTCAGTTTGCAATCAAAGAAAAACATCAGATATTCACATTTAAGAGGCTGTAACCTGCACAGTTTAACTCTCTGCTGAACAACTATTGGATTAATCAACTAATCGTTTAACTCTAATGCTAAATTAATTAGGGACAACACTGAGCTTGATCTGTTAACTAGTGAATCTAATAATAAAGCTGTCTATAAACCATCCTCCTAAAACACGGACAAAATCTCAGACTGCTTGTAGAAAATCTAACACACTCAAACTAGGGCTGCACAATATGGTAAAAACATCATATTGCAATTACTTC
>NW_023339663.1:7097661-7103824 GCF_004916995.1 Morone saxatilis
AAAGTCATGAAGCATGCCGAGTATAATTTGCCAACAGTCCAATGTGACATCTTCATATTTGTTTGATTCATTCAAACCATCAGCTTAAAAGATATTAATTGACGAATATATTAAATAGGGACGAAAATGCAAGCAAATTCTTCCCTTCCAGCGCCGAATCGGGTATAATCTTAAGCCTTTTCACTTCTAAATGACTAAAGAAGATCTATATTAATGATTAATTTTCTGTTACTTTAACTATATTTTGTTTTAGAAGTCACGTAAGTTTTGCATATCCAGTGACCTCACATACAACCCCCCCAAAAAATGCTGTTTTATTTTGCCTCTAGTCGGCCTCCAGTGCGGAGAGGGTGAGGCCAGTTGGGGTGTTTTGCGGGGCAGTAATATAATTTATGAGTGTATTTTTTACCAACATATACCAACACCCACTACCACGGGGTGTGTGTGTGTGTGTGTGTGTGTGTGTGTGTGTGGGTCTAGACTCAAATCTATTTTCTGATCTAACTGCTGTAGGAAGCTGCCTCACTCACACTGTGGGGACATGGAGATTGATCACCTGCCATGCCTTCGCCCCAATAATTAAAGGCTGTTTTCCTGTGTGTGTGTGTGTTGTGGTGTGTGTGCTGTGTGTTGTGTGTGTGGCTGTGTGTGATGTGTGTGTGTGTGTGTCCGGCCCTGCCCTCCCTTAATGAAGGCAGGGTCACTCCTGTTGTGGACAGTCTCACTGAACTGGTTGGGGGAGAGGAAAAGGAAATAGGAAGTAATTACCTTGAAAACTGGGAGTTGTGCTCCTGGCTCATTTACCTTAATCGAATTTCGATATCTGCCTGTCATTAGACTTGACCCCCCACCACTGGGACCAGCTAACCGCGGACTAACCTCTGCTACAGAGGGCTAATCAAAAGGGTCAGCTATCCATCTGGGTCCAAGCTGGCGATTAAAAAAGCAGCTCGGCTTATAGTAGTTAAATAAAACCAGATGAAAGACCAAATCACTGAAAAGTAAATTTGGCCAGAGTGGATTCTGTTTTGGGTTGTGGGTACAATTAAAAGGTCAATCACTGATATTTTTTTAAAGTAAACTCATATCCTCTATTAAAGTTTGCTGCAGATGCTCTGAATTGTACAACAGTTGAAGGAATCAGAGGTACTGAAGAGGGTAGTGGTTTAAAGAGGGTAGTGATTTGCTTTTTGAGTGCTTCAGAGTCATTCAACAGTTCTAAACTAGTAGCATTCACAAACTGAAGAGCACCAGAGGGACACTTTCTTTCACACTCGAGCAGCACTCCAAGCAGACCGTCTTGTGAATAATAATTAAGTATAATTAGGGTTTAAAAAAAACACAAAGTTGTCCTACACCCTGAATACCTGCCGAGTAAAACTGCAGTAATGACTAAACGTTTAATTGATTGAGAAAATAACTGACAGTGGAAAATAAATCATTATTTGCAGCCCGAGCGACAACAAAAGTATCTAATTTATAGAGTGACTACAAGGCTAGCAGTGCTCCAGATATCAGTTTTTCCTGTCTTTTCTATTCTACCAACATTGCTTGAACGCAGCCTAAATCTTTTATCCGCTACACCTTACAAGTGTTTGGTACCTGCTCCGTCTGTACTGCAGTAATCTCTGCTGCAATCACAAAGCTTGTCCCAACGTGACCGCTCTAATTCCTCCTGCTATTGGGTCAGAGGTAGAGGTAAGCCTGTTGGCTGGAACCTTTTATCTAATTAAAGTGCAGCCAAAGTGAAATCTGAGAAACCCCGTGATCTGATCTCAGCCTGGACTGTGCGACTACATATCAGATGTTTCCTTAACTCCGCCTGAGAGGGAAAGAATCAGAGCAGAGCTGCTGTTAGGGACTGCACCCTTTGTGCTGACAGGTCATGGTTAACCAACAATCAGAGCAATTACTGCAGTGAACACCATATTGACGGCACATTGCAGACATTGTGAACTCAAATAAAAACATAATAAACCACTGGAGACAGGGGCAAGTCTGCACAAGTGAAGAGGACATGGCACCGCTGGTTTGTGTTCAGTCTGAAACATTCAAACGCCACAAACAGGAGGGAAGAAAATGGTTGCAGATTAATACACTAAGCTACTTTTATTCCCTTTTCACCCCTATTTTCCTCCTGAATCTATTGCCCTTTCCCAAGTTGTGCTTGACACGCAACACTTGCTGAAGCGTATAAAGGTGAAATAAACCCGTGAGCGTAATGTAGCACGTTTAAATATCCTATACGCCCGTATTGGCGTGCCGGTCCTCCTCTACGTGTGCAGTTTTGCCCCCGGCCTCAGGTCAAATGAAGGAAGAAAAAAAGGGGGGTATACACACAGTCAGAGGCAGATTGGGAAGTCCACGTACCCCGATGATAGCATTCAGCTCAGTCATAGTCACCTGCTTGGCTCGTTCAACAGCCTGAGCCACCTGCTGTTGATGCTGCAGGACACAAACACAAAGATTAGATTCCTGGTGGAAAAGAATTCGTTACAAAAACACTGAAAACATCTCCTGCCCTGAACCGATGGTTTACCTACACACGTCTACAAACAGGCGCGTTTAGAGGAAAACGGGGGAAATTGTGCTCCATAACGCACTAAAGTCATCTAATCCTACTCAAAGTCATTCCCTTAAAAACTCAGCATAACTGTGCATAATAATAAAAAATAAAAAATGTAGTCTTTACATTCAAACTACTTTTATTCCCCTTTCACTCCTACACACCTTAGAACTAGGTATGTTAATCATTTACCAATGATGAATCCATTTCTGTCCTCCTAAGTGTCAATACAGTACAGTAAAGATAACCATGAGACAATAACATCTTTAAATCAGGACAGCGAGTGATTAAAACACATTAAACAGACATTCAGTGGAGTTGTGTTTCTAGATCTGTCACTTTTTCATAATTCAGGTAATTACTTAAACTCTGTTTCCCTCTCACTCAGTGAATTCATGTCTGGTACTATAAAAAAAAAGACGCTCCGACATTCCCATACATCCCATTAACTCTCTGCACAATCAGTTTCCTGTACACTTGTTGAACACGGTGACTGTAACTATGCTTCAACTCACCTCTTGTGACAAGAACGGCATGATCTGAGCCAGGATTGCATTGAGACGTTTGGCGATCTCAGTCTGTAGGAGAAAAAGAGAAAACATTAGATTGAGTCATTCAGCATACTGCACGCCACAGGCAACACTATAATTAAGCAGTTAGACTACCTATAAAACAAAAAGGGTATGCATTTGCACACACACACACACACACAAATGTTTGCAGCGTCGAAATGGAACAGGCCCTCTATTTCTTAACTAAATTGGAACCGCCTTAGAACAAATTTACTTCCCCCTCTCTCCTGCCTCCATTAGACTCAGGCCTTATTTCATTAGGAGGCTGAAATATGCTAATACCATCTGGCTGGAGAGAACATAATGAGGTCCATACTTCATAATTACGGCCCGTAGAGAGGGGGGGGAGGGGCGCGCTGAGGCAGGTTAACTCTGGCCCCGTCTATCAGAGGCATCTTTGGTATCGACCTCGCAGTGTTCGCTGGGACAGTAAGATGATACTGCGGGGCTCGACGGACATAGAGCACTTTACAGTTCTGCATTTGGACAAATGGATACGCTGCACTGCCCGCCTACCGCACTCGAATGTCCCTAGACATTTCGCCCAAACCCATTTCCTTTTTTTTTTTTTTTAAATCTGTACTTTAGAGAGGAGGAGGAGGAGGAGGAAGAGGAAGAGGAGGAGACAGAGAGGAACAAGTAAAAAAAAAGCAGAATAAAGGAGGAAGGGTGTGGTGGGGTGATGAATGGTGGAGTGAATTGCTCTGATTTGACACTAAGGTAATGTAGTTTGACTGAACCGGGGGAGGTGAACTAATTGATTCTGAGAGATTAGGGGTGGGGGCCCAGCAGGTGTGCGTGTGTGGGGGGGGGGATAGAGAGGGAGGTCCTTCCCGCCGTTTTATACGCTGCTGCATTCCACTCATTTTCTCCTTTAACCTTGTTGGACTGTGAAAGGGGGGGAAGGAGGAGAGGGAAGGGAGGAGGGGGGAGGACAGGAGGTGCCGGTAGCCTTTTGCACAACCGTCCTGTGTCGGTCTTTTCATTTTGGAGGAGGGGAGAAAGGGAAAAAGAAGGAGAGAAGAGGAGGGGGGGGGGCAGACCTTTGCTGGCCTGTCAGGAATTATCTCACAACCCCCCATCTGACCTCAGACACACTGAGCTCTCTCTCTCTCTCTCTCTCTCTCTCCTCTTCCAAACGCTTCTTCACACCCCTCCCTGCTAATCTCCACGACTCTCCTCTATGCCCCCCCTCCTTCCTCCTCCTCCTCCTCCTCTCTCATATTCCCCCTCTTCTGTTGCTGGGGCAACGCTATCTGGCACGGCTGATCGTTATGTAAATTGTGCTGGGGCCCTGACCAGAGCAGCCTGTAAAATCATATTAGGCGCAGCAAAGAGGCAGGTCATTAAATTGAATTTTCGGCCTGCGATCTGAATCGGCACGGGACTTTAATGAGGGATAACTGGGAGCGGGGAGGTGGGGGGGCTGGGGGAGGGAGGGAGGGAGGGAGAAAGAGAGAGAGAGAGAGGGAGGGAGCTCTATGGAGACTCATAAACCATCATCATTAGCGGGGGCTGGATACAATGACACACAGTAGGATTAGAGTGTTTCAGTATCACACCACTTCTCTGGAAATGGCTGCGAGGGGAGCAACATGGGGCTTGTAGGACGCAGCGGTGTGCTGATACACTCGGCTATTAGAGCAACAACATTACAAACCCTCACCACAAACCGATTCACAAAGAAAAGGCATCCATTTGTTCACGGGCAAAATCACCACTCCACAACCACAATTTGAAGCCCAAAAAACATTCGTGGGATTCAGGTGCACTTCTGTGTCGAGTTGTTTAGTGCGCTGTGCTAAAACACACACACACACACACACACGTTTCTCTCAGTGGCTCGTTTCTGAAAAGGCGAGCTGAAGCACCAGGTGCTTCGAGAGCTGAGATCATACCGAGTTGCGTTCAGGTTTTTTTTTTTTTAAGGTTAAATGTTCCTGAACCCTCGGCTTCCTCTGAAAAGTTACCCCCAGAGTTAAAATATTACTTTGGAGGCAGGAAATTAAACAATGGAACAGACTTCCTTTGCATCCATTTCTGTTTTTCTTTTGTGGACTTATTATTTGCGACGCCGATTCCGATGCCGTACTTTTTGCCGCCGTATTTCAGCTACAATTGAAGAGAACGAGGGCAAACATGACTCACACACACGTGAGCCTGAGAAACGTAATGTAAAACCCCTCACCGCCTTTATCGGCTACATCTTGGCCTTGTGTTTCGAATGTAGTCGCTCCACTGAGGGTAAACGGGCACGAGGCTTATTTGCACAACTTTTTTACTCCCATTTTGAAGGGGTGGGAAAAAAAAACACTGATAACGCATCGCATCCAATGAGTCGCAGCACTCTTAAATGACTCCCACTTTACTTTGGAGGCACTATTTTCCACAGTGCTTTTAGTGGCAGAGACGGGGCACTGGAAAGAGTTTATTGTCACTTAAAGCCACTGAAAACAGAAGCCTTTGAGCCGGCAGAAGCTTTTCACTGCAGCTCCACAATTACAGGTACTCAGGGTCGTCTAGTAGCACCAGAGCTTGGAGAGGCTCTCTCTCCATTGCATCCCTCTGTCAATGGTGCGTTGAAAGCCATTTGGCTGTTTGTCGCTGCAGGCATTAGCCCCCGAGTGGAGAGCAGAGTCTCTGACGAGGATTCAATTGGCGAGGAAAACAAGTGGCATATGATGGGGGGAGGAAGGGAGAGATGGGAATTATCTTCTCAGCCAGAGCCGAGGAAGAAAGAGGCACTTAGAGGTATCTTGTTCATTACAAATGCATGAAGAATATTTTGCATGTCGTTCTATTTTGAGCCCATGAACACAAAACTTAAGTGACATCCTTTTTTTTCTGCAGGGGAGCACGTGGAAACGGGCGGCTTTCCAACAGATTACATCTGATTTCGTTAGAGTTTCGAGATCACCGTGCAGATGAAGGATCTCGTTTTTGAATTATGCAGTTTGTATGTACACACAAAGTATTTTCTTCCGTTTAACCACATCAAAACGTTGACACACACACACACAGACAC
>NW_023339663.1:7103866-7108964 GCF_004916995.1 Morone saxatilis
ACACAGACACACACACCCAGACACTAATTGTGTAACACTGTTCTACCAGCCCTTCTAGCCTGGCTATCAAAATAAAGCATGTCTCACAGCCTCCAATAACCTCGGCAACCTCCCTTGAGAGAGAGAGTGTGTGTTCTCGTGCTCCGTTTGTTTTGGCTTACAGACAGGTCGGCCATCATCACCTTGGCAAACAATTCCAGGAATCCTGTATAAATTATTCATTTGCACAAGCTCTCCTTCTCCCTCTTCCTCCATCCAGGAAACGGACATGAGTCTCCTTGATAAAGCACTTTCTCCGTTTCCCCTCGCTCACTCAACAAGTGAGGAAATGGATCCCCAAAATGGCCACCTAAGCTGCAAACAAAAGCGAGCAGCCGCATATAAAAACGGTGCGGGATCCACTGACGGTTCGTCCTCGGGACTCGCGTGCGTTCCTTCTGCTTTCAAATTAACAAAAGAGAAGTGAAATCAAAACGTAGGCAAGCGTACGAGAGATAAACAGGCACTGCAACAGAGAACAGAGGTAGTAAAAAAAAAACACAAAGCAACCCACCACAAAGTCAGCAGGGCATGTTGCTGAGGCAGCCTAATGAGCTGCGCTAATTAAAATCACTTATTGACAGCGAGCGAGGGTGATTACCTCCACCCTGCACTCTGGCCATCGATAAGAGACACTGTCAAAACAAATTAACCTCCCCCGGCCGCGCACCACCACTCCCTTCACTGGCAACACCGGGGAAGTTGTTGTCTGTTTTGGAAGTTGAATTACCGTCTGGTGTGGTGTGTTGTTGTGTGTGTTGTGTGTGTGTGTGTGGTGTGTGTCTTGGTGTGTGTGTTGTCTGTGGTGGTGTTGTGGTGTGGGTGTGTGGTGTGGTGTGTGTTGGTGTGGTGTGTTGCTGTGTGTGTCCATTTCCCCTTTCAATCCAGCTCTTGGAGCCGATAACAACACAAAGTGATATCGTGTCTTTTCTTGCACCCATAAATCTTCCCACACAACGAAGTAATATCTTGCCTCCATAATCCTCCCTCATCCTCCCTCCAGTATCCTCCCTCCCAATACAGGGACGCTACAGGGCTGTCTTGTCTGTACCGTCTCGCTGGATCCGTCTCACAAACACCGTTCACCAGGGGAAGCGGAGAAGAGAGGACGACGAGGGAAGGGGCAGGAGGGGGTGCAGGCAAGTCCATCGGCACTTATTGCCAGAGCGCTCGTCGCTCCACCGGCTCCTCTTGAGTAAACAAGGAGAAGCAGCAGGAAAGACCAGTCCGATTCAACCCATAACCCTGAACACCAATCCTTTCCCCTGTCCTCCGCCTCCTGCTCTCTCTCTCCCCCTTTTTGTCCACTACCACCAAAAGTCCCTCCCCCCCTCGACCCCTCACTCGCCTCCAATCTCCTTGGGTCTGGTATCAGTGCGTGGACAGAAGACGCCAAAATGAATGAGGGGGAAGGCGGCAAGCCTCCTTGATAAACAAGAAAACACCTTAGGTTACGCCGCACGAAAACACACCACACCACAGCAACGACACACAAACACACACACAACACACACACGAAAGTTTTGTGCTGGCTGTGGCTGCTCGTATTCCACTGGGGCATAACCTCCCACTGATCCCATTAACCTTCTGGAGTCTGGACAGGCCATGACAGCCCTCCACCGCCCACCTCGCTCTCGCTCCGACAGACGGCCCTACCTCTCCACTCAACATCCATCGATCGACACAGGCTAAGACACAGGGGCCATCGTTCATTCACATCGGTGTCTGGGCGGGGCACCAGAGGAGGAGCGAGAAGGAAGAACAAGGAGGAAGGACTGGGGGGGACAGAAGACTCAGAGGAAAGTGAGAAAAGATAAAGGAGGGTCGTCTTGAGAATCGCGTAACTTTTTCCTTCCTCTTTTCAAGCCGAACCGAATAAAAGATTGTGGTCTGGGAAGTAACAAAGAAAATGCTGGTTTCCAGCGGGCTTGACTGAAAGGCCTGCAGGGCAGACTCTTAACTAACGGGGGGGGCAAACAACGGGTCCACAGGCTACACTGACTTTATTGAAGGGATTATGTATTTGCATTAAGGACTATGGGTCTGCATTGACAGCGATGTCTAATAACACACTCCACATACTCAAAACTAATCTCTCATTGTTTTTTAGTTTTGATGAGTCTTCTCTCATAAAAATGGTAAACCAATAGCAAAAAGTCATAAATATATCATATAGACCAATATTTCGTGCTCACTTTCGTGAACTTGACATCAGTTTTCCCAAAGGCAACGTATCACCAACGCCAAGTTAAACCATTTCCAGGACAACAATATACTCATTATAACTTCCATTTTCCTGCAGACTACATGGGTTCAGCCCCAAAAAAAACAACTTTATTCACATAAACCACATAAACACACCAACATCCCTAAAAGAAAAGCCCTTATTTCAATCCAGAGAAATATCGCAAACGCACAGCTGACAGACCAGACCATCTGGATATACTATAGACACAAACAACTTCCAGCAGGTGCGTTCAAGGCCCTTTAAGCAAGCGAAGTCTTCCGCGGTTGGGGACCGGCTTCCACAAACACAACAACAACAAAACACAACACAACCTGCCTTTCAAAAACGTTGGACCGACGACACAGGGCGGTGCAACAGATCAACTGGAAGGCAATGGCAACAACAGAAGCCGATGTCAAACAGCCTATTTCTAAAGACAAAGAAGATTTTAACACATCTGCCTCCTCTCCTCCCTCTCTCCTCTCTCTCCTCCTCTCCTCTTCCCCTCTCCTCTCTCCCTCCCTCCTCTCTCCTCCCTCCTCTCTCCGCTCTCTCTCCTCCTCTCTCCTCTCCCTCCTCTCCTCTCCTCCTCCTCCCTCTCTCCTCTCCCTCCTCTCCTCCCTCTCTCCCTGACTCACTGGTTCTGGCTCTGGCTGTCACTCGTGGCCTCGTTGGGTTTCAGACTCCTCTGCACGCTCTCTATCTGCCGGCACATGGCGGCGTGGCTCCTCTGAAGCAGCTGCCGTCTCCTGACACAGTTAGCTACATCAAAGTTGTAGCGGTTGGTTCCTGGTTTCAGGCTGAGACGGCGAGACCGGCTTACAGTGGATCAGATACTGAGAAACTAACACAGCTCTGTTTGAAGGCTCACACTTTACAGATTATAGACTATAGATTACCACTGCCATAGAAAGTATGTTTAAGGTCCTGTCAGTGAGTCCCTGTTGCTCTAGCGCCACCTGCTGGCGGATAAAGGGAGGGAACTGCTGATCTCACCTCTTGTAGTGCTGTCGAAACTGCTCCAGAGCGTAAACAGTGAACGGCCTGATGGACTTGTGTGCGGGGAACCCAGGAGTGGAAGGAAGCCTCACCAAATTACTGTTACTGCCCAAAGAGAAACACACACACACACACACACACACACAATCTGAATCTGTAAATCTAATAATATCGGTGATGACGGGAGGTAAATGTTACTGGTGCTGACTCACGGTCCGGGCGTGTACTTGACGACAGGTCGGTCGCAGGAGAGGCAGTGAAATCTGTCTACGAGCTGTCTGGAAATAAACAAAGAAACGTCACAGCTGATGTTACACACACTGACGAGGAGGAACGACTAATTAAAATACGGTGTAACACAACTGCCATCATTACAGTGTGATACAAAGACTGTCCAGTAAAGCTGGTTAGTGATATTGAATGTATTCAGACACAGCAGGACAAGAAGTTCCTCACAAAATCAGAGACCAGGAAACACTGAATCTGACAAAAAAGAAGCAGAATAAGTCTGTATGATTGTTAAGAAAAGTGTTAGGGTTAGTTCTCTCTACATGTGTGCTGTGAACACGTACTTTCTCAACCCAGCAGCGTCGTCCTGCTCCGGAGGTCCCTGAGCCTGCAGCTTCTCGTGGATATTCTTCCAGCGACCTTCCAGCTGCTTCTTCACAGAGTCCAACTCGATCCTGTTCAACTACAGTGAGATCGGAGGTCAGAAACAGCGTCACAGAGAACCGCGGATCAACCCCGGGGGGATATTTACCTTGCACTCCATCTCCGTGGACAGTCTGTCGATGACCTTCTGCCAGTCCTGCTCCTGGCCCGTCACCTTGTTGAGCAGCTCGTGGAACATGGCGTTGAGCTGCTCCGTCACAGAGTCAAACTGCAGACGGCTCACTTTGCTGTCCAGAGCAGATTTATCTGCTTTCTTCGGGGGGTTGGAGAGACAACAGGAAGTTCAGGAGATAAAGAGACAGACCTTTCATACCTGCCCAACAACTTTAGAATAATGAATACAGTCTGTAAGGTTATCCAGTTTTTCCAGGATGCGTAGGAACCCTGTACTCTCTCTCCTACGCACCAGGCCAGTGAAATATCAGCGCTCTTCTATTCTTAAATGAAGTAAAACTAATAAACAAACACTCCTCTGGTACCTGCAGTCTTTATCCGACAGTAAGTTCACTCACTATTTCACTCTCAACCATCTGCTTGTCGGCCTTCTTCTCCTCCAGCTCCTCCGTCGTCTTGTACAGTTCCTGTGGAAGAGTTCGACAGCGATATTAAACAGAAGTTAGACATTGCGTCGTTTTAACGGGTGAAAAGAAAACTGGTATTCTGTACTAAATAATGCAATAATTAGTTACTACATCCTCAAGAATACACAACAACAGATCCACAGTGTCTGTGTACCTCTATGTGGCTCTGTTTCTGCCTGTTGTCCTCGTGCAGACACTGGGTGGTTTCATGCAGTCTTTCACACTCTGCTTGAAGCTGCAGGATCGCCTTCTGCACGTCGCCCACCAGCTCCACGCTCTGAGACACACACACACACACACACACACACACACACTGACTTTAACTGCAGCCTTAAGCCTCCTTTTTTAACGACGGAGTGTCATAGGTTCATTGTGACGCTGAAAACATCTGCGAGTCTGTTGTGAGCAGCTACACTGACTGACGGGGCCGAAATGGAGCATTTAAAACATTTTTCCGTTCTACTTCACGTCTGGTTAATCCACTTTGAAGTGTTGCATCACACAGCTACTATATTTCTTATTTTTAATCAGGTGTTTCTATGACTAGAAAACTTGCCCAGGACGCGTTGGGAACCCGGAC
>NW_023339663.1:7109064-7121401 GCF_004916995.1 Morone saxatilis
TAAATAAAAAAAATTAAAAAAAAAGCCAGCCGTTGAGACATTCACCGCTCGCTCGCTGTCGGGTATAACCCGGTCCCTCCGCCGCGCGCTTGTACCACACACAGACTGTGCACTGACACGAGGACCCGACTGCCGAGAGAGAGAGAGAGAGCGCGAGGGGGCCGTGCACCAACCAATCGGCGTTCTCAGAACGAGTTTAGCGGCGGTGGCCAATCACAGCGCGGCATCCCCCACGTGGGGGTGTCCGGCGCCCTCGCGTTCTGATTGGCGCCGCGCACTGTGACGCAGTGGTCGTTCGCCATTTTGGATTCGAAGTGACGTTCTGTGCGTTCAACAGCTTGTTCAAAACAAAGACAATAATTTATAAACCCGCGCGTTTAAAGCCGGTTTAAAGCGTTTTATAGTGTGAGGATACACCTGCGAGTGCAGGCATTCAGAAATGTGTCTTTTCAAACACGATATGCCGGTTGTAAACTGGAAAAATAACCACTGAGTAGACATGAGTTATCGTTTTTAATACAAGCATCAGGGTGTAAAACTATGTGCTTAATATACAACCACACGTGGAAAAAAATGTGACCCCGCACAATAGCTTTAAGTTTTGGAACCGGAAGATCACACTTTTTCTTGCTCTCGATCCAAAAAGAGAGAGAGAGACAGAGAAAGAGAGGGGGAAGACACGCCAAGAAAAAGAAATAAGTCCGGCCACAATGCCAAGAAAAATGGGAGTTCATAGAAATTAATTCAAGGCCCGGGAGTGCGCAGGAAACGTGAACACCGCTTAATCTACAGCAGAGTGTCCTTTGAGTGACTTGAATTCATCGACCTATTTCTAACGAGACCTCAAGCATCTACAAGCTTTCCTATCAGCAGCACTAGGTGGGCTACAACACGTCTGCAGCGTGAGGATATCAGCCTATCAAGCGCTGCTCACCACGGCCCGGCCCGGCCCCCCCCACGTGGGGTCCCCTCCAACCACCACCCCTCCTCCTTCTTCTCCCGCTCCTCAGCCAATGGCGTCGCAGCTGTCTGCCTGCGCCGGCTTGTGATTGGCGGAGCCGCGGAGGAGCTGTCAGTCAGGAGCAGGAGTTGTCAATTAAACCCACGTTGGGTCACGGCGCTGACAAATGCCTGTGCTACTCTCCCTCCTGCCTGCGAGTAGAGCCGGGAATGGCTGCTTAATTAGCTTCGAATGGCTTTTCCTTTCAGCTCAAACAATCTGTCACTACCATGTGGTAAAAGGAGCCTTGCATAAAACAAAAGCAGGAAAAAAAAATAAAAAAAATAAGCCAGTAGGGGCTAAATATCAGTTTGATTCCCCCCCTGCTCCTCCTCTTCTTCCTCTCTCTTCAACCCCCTCCTGCATGAAAACATTTGCTGCAAAACAAAGCTTTTTTACCTCGCTCCAGCATTCACTCATCTGTTTCTGTCCTCGTCTTCTAAAATTGTGTTTATTTGTTTTGTCTGGGGTGTCCGTTTCATCCCTTCACATTAAATCTGAGGGGTGTGGGGGAGCCTGTGTGAGGTGTTCTTGATTCATTAAGGGTGTTGTTAAATGTTGGGGAGAGTAACTTTAATTGTCTTAAAATAAAGAGACTAATCATTTCAGATGGATTTTTTTAAGTTTAAAATAAATGTATCCCAATCCTCAAGTAAAATGCATGTATGACAGACGTCAACAGGGAAATTAAGAGGAAAACTTATCTACAAATGTAGAATAACAGAAGTAATTAGATTATTAGAAAATGTAAATTATTCGTGAATATCACTTTGCCTAAACTAATAATAAAAAAGCTTTCTTTCTTTATTTATGTTTTTAACACGAGACAGCAAAACTACACCTCAGACTTAAACTCTATGTTACATTATTTATAGCATAACAAAAAGCCCAAAAGTCAAAAAGTACACCACATTTTGAACATGACTGTAGCTAGCATGCTGCGAGCTTTAGCTGTTGCTTAGCAACAAATGTATCCCCTCCTGCAGATGCTCTGACATGAGTTGGGATGATAACTCATGCATTGAGGGCATGTCAGTAAGCTACACACTCGCTGGGAGACTTTAAAGAAGGCTTTTCACACAAAACTTCCCTTAATGATAAATTATCTTTGTAGTAAAAGTTGTAATCACTGTAGTTTGAGTGGGAGCAGACTGCAGACGACAGGAGAAACTAACTTTTTTGTGCTTCTCATAATTCAAGCTTCCTGAGGGAACTTTTTTAGTTCTCTGAGCTGCTCTAACAAACCCTGATGTGCACTGCCCAGGAACGCCATGTTGTTGATATTCACGGTTAGAAATTCAGCCATTATTATTAAACCCATTTACAATTTACACTTCCTGTCATGTTGTGGCATCAGTTCTAATTATGAGTTCAATCATTGGTGAACCTATCTATGATGTCACCAGTTGGCGGCTCGCCTGGTCACACACAATCACATATTACAGATAAACAGTTCACTAAAATATGATTGTGAACCGACTTTAGGTGAGAAATAGGCAACGCAGTAACAGAATTGTGCTTCGTATTTGATCAGCTTTGCCTAGTTTGATGTGAGTTTCGTGCCCTGGACTGACTCACTTAGAGTAACCTGTCAATCATAAGGTAGATACGCAGCTTTATTTTCTATTTTACTCTAAATTGGACCATAATTCACTAAATGAAGATCATAATGTTTGGGAAAAGACTTGAAACTAGTGATTGAGACCAGGAAACTCATTAGGAAACTGTTCACTGAGCTCATAAATCAAATAAGAAGTCGGCACCTTCTCCATTAAAGTGAACGGTATCATTTTTTATTGCAGCCAGTGGAGCTCCCCCTGCTGGCCTTTACAGCTGCCCGTTATATATACTGTCAATGGTACAATGTTAACTTTTCTCTTGAAAATGAAGAACTGTCAGATATCCAAACCACCTTGAAGTGAAACACCAAAATAATGAGTAACGCTGCAAACTGACAACAAACACGTATAGACATTTTGGAAGAATTGTCACATCTTACCAGCAATGCACCTGCATTTCTATGATGTTGTGGTTGGATATAACACAGATAATGTGTAAGCAGGTGCAGAATGGTATAGAGAGACTTCACATATGAGGCTTTAGTATGATGTAACCTTGCCAAAAAATGTAAAGGCTGCACATAAGTTAATGACATAAGACAGGAGATATATTCCAATCTTTAATATGCTTTATATATTTTAATAAAAAAAAATAATGAAACGTTCATTATTGAGTTATTGAAAAATTAATTATCAACTGATCTTTTCTGTAGAGGAAAAAAAAAAGTAACTGAAATAATTTCCTCTCTGTCGCTTCGTTCTTTGACCTTTGACCTTTGACGTACTGCTGAGAGTCTGCAGGGCTGCACGTGTAAGGAAAACGGAGCAAGTCACGAACAGATACACGAATTCAGGTGACAGGAAAAAATCTAAGACGCTCTTAAAAAAAATAAACAGTGGTTTGTTACACAGAACCATCTGGAAGGTCCTCATTGGAAACTGTTTGTAAAAGAGCAGGCACTTTCAAAAACACGCGGCAGGTGACTGGATGAACCAACTGTCTAAAACCGTCAACTATCTACCAATCGGATCAGTGAATATTGATGGATTTGTTTTCAAACGTCCTCAGGTGTTGGATAACTTCTTCAAACAACAACCAGCAGCTTTGTGCTGCTTTGAGTTGGCGAGTTTGAATATATTTGTAATAATCTGGTAGGTTTGGAGACCGTGCTGACTCTGTGGCGTTTTGTGTGGCCTCGGCTGCGTTACCTCTCTCTCTCTCGCTCTCTTTAAGTTGTATATGTGATCTGCTGCTGATGTGTTTTGACTCTTAAGCTGTTGTGGTCTGGGTAAACTAATGTGCTGTTTTAGGACAACTCAGTAAAGTGTGCAGTGTTATTTGGGTGGTCTGTGTTAAGTTTGCCTTGGCCCACCCTGGTTAATGGTCAGCACTTACTTTATCTACAGTTATGGCCTCGCACATGGTGTACTGTCTGCTACATACTTGTTTTTGTGGTGGAGAAAGCTATAAATATTTTCATTTTCAACTCGCTATGAATTATGTCTGTCTCCTGATGTAATATTCCAGGTTTTGTATATTA
The DNA here is from genome assembly GCF_004916995.1 of Morone saxatilis. Lineage (NCBI taxonomy): Eukaryota > Metazoa > Chordata > Actinopteri > Moronidae > Morone > Morone saxatilis. The sequence continues at coordinate 7,113,165 of NW_023339663.1, forward strand.
TCTATTTATATATATATAAGCGTGTTTGTCACATTCAGCAAGTCTAATACAGATATGGTGACAGAATGACACAACAATAGAAGACGAGCTTATTTATAAAATGTATAGCAACCATCACTGTCTTATTTCAGGTTTAATATGTACTGAAGCGTAACGTCTGCCTCAAGCAGCATTTACATCAAAGTTTACTTTCTTTAACCGACTTTCACCCAGTGACATAAATCATAAAGCGCAGCGAGCACTGTTGACTGCCATTACAAGTATAAAGCATTTCTTTGTGTCGTTTACAACACTCACACCCTGTGATGGATGTAGTTTTAATAAATAGCATGACTTACAGACAGCTACTGTAAATATGCAAAGTTACATCTAAGTGTTTTCAGCACCACAAACAGCCGACACCGAGAAGCTCTTAATGATGTGCGTGTGCATTCGCTCTTAAGTGCTGCTTTGGGAAGCGTGTGTGTAGAGATTTAAGAGTGTTTGTAGAAAACACTCGTAGAAAACGCTCATATCTTCTGAGATAGATCGAGAAACAGGGCCCAGATTTTGTATCAGAGAGCAGCGGCACAGTGGATCAATGGTTCAGTTCACCTCACAGCCCGTGTGAAGTTTAGTTTGTGTGTATTTCCACTGCTTGCTCCAGTTTCCTTCCAGTTCCACAGACACGCTAACCAGGCGTATTAGAGAGTAACAGGTATGAACATTGAGGTGTGTCTATCTGAACATGGCGACCGGCTCTCTACACACTGTATTTTGGTGAATAAACTACAGTTTTTTGGACAGTTTTCCTGACTAAAGAGTGTCAATGCTAAAAACCTCTTCCTGTTTCCTTCCTCCACCTCTAATATGGGATGTTGCCATGTATAAAGAGGGAGCAATTATAAGTATTTTATGATCACTTGTAAGCCACTTGCCAAGACAACCTACTCATTTTCATGCCACTATGTTTGCAAATGACATTGACATAGTTTTGGGAAGTATGTTCATGTTTAGAAAGTTCAAGTTTCTCAAACTAACACCTTTTCATCTAGACTTTTCCCTCAAGCAAAATCACTAAATTATACACATTTATCTTGTCGTTATAATGTAAAGGAGTAAAAAGCATATTAGGATATTGTCTGGTGTGATCAGGGCAACCACCTCTACTACCTACACTCTCCTCAGCCAAGTAAAGTCATTCAATCGTCCACACAATGCCTTCACAGTAGAGATTTTAATGTCTGAAATAAACTACCCAAGTCGGCATAAATGAAAAAAAGAAAAGAAAAGAAAGACCAGATTTGAAAGGGACCCAAGAACAGTCAGACCTAGCCCGAACAGACCTGGGGATAATGATGCCAGGATGACCAGAAATGGGCAGCAATATGAAGCGTCACCAATTAACAAGCAACCACGGTCCAAAACGGTAGCAGTGCATTTAATTTTTCTCTAAATTTCATCACTCGCATCAAAAAGGACATTTTTCTGCTGTGATGGTTATGACAGACCGTATGATCAGATAGTATTATGGTATTCCACATAAAGACGCAAATCACAGACCAATACATTGTGACTTTAGACCCTTCCAAGTTCAGGCCCTGGGTCAGTTCTCAGTGAGTATACTTTACACTGACAGACTGAGTTGTTAAACTGTACAACTATTAGTTTTTACGCCATCCAAAAATCACCAGCTAGCATATCAACATCATCTATTCATCATCAGTCTCACTACGGGCAGGTACTGTTGATTTATGCAGAATTGTTGGTCAATTGTGCCGATATTTGCTCTGCGCTGAGGATCCTGGGATCGGTATGTGTAGGTCCAGTGTTAAGGATGTGGGTTATCTGGGAACTGGCAAACACAGCGGCGGTCTCCACAGGCCAGTGAGTCTGATTCAAGAACCACATACAAACAGACATTATCATACAGCTTCATCTCACACACTGAGGGCCGTGGATACGTCACACACACACACTCGCACACAATCACACACAGATCCACTTTTCATCCCACTCAATAGAGAGTGGCCTAGATTAGGCAGCAACAAAGGAGTGGGCTTCACCTCTGGGATAAGGGGGACCAGTCCACCCTTGTAGACCTCTGCACTGTTTATTTGCACTGGAAACCCAGACGCTGTGAAACTCCCACTCTGAGGCACTACACAAATATTGGGGCTATTTGCAGAGGTGGTTTTAATTCTTTACAGAGCAATGATTGGTTCTTTTCACTCCCATCGGAGCAAGAGCTTGGCCAATGGCTTCCTTCAGCCTCCTTAGCCCCCACCCCCTACACCGACTCACACCACCCCCAAAGTAAATATATCTGATGTATATTTTCAATGGCTTTAGTGGCCACTGAAGACTCAAATCCCATTTATTCTGCTTATGGTATCACATTCTCTGTGCAAACAAATCCTCAGTACCAAAACCACAGCTTCTATAGCAGACCGGTGGTGGTTCCGGCTTCTGCTGTACACAAGGATCTTGATACTTCCTGAGAGGAGAAACCATGTTCTGTCGCCTTTTGGAGGCCTGCAGTGTGAAAACAAGGAGGGGCTGTGCAAAGCAATAAAGCTGTTCTTGAGATATTTGGCGCAGTATGTGAGGAGGTTATAAATGAAGAGGGATTGCATGCTGCTTCAAACACTGATTAGTGCTTTTCTTCTTGTGTAAGTAGTCTCACCTTTTGTGAACTTGTTTGATTATCAGCATCCATCAGATTAATTACTTCATCCATTCAACTGTCCGCTCTTTCAGCCATCCCAGTCACTTTTCCTTGGAGGAGTGCAAAATGGGGCCTACTGGTCTGCTTGGTGGGATGGTCACAGCAGTATTGTGAAGCACCCACTGACTGGGGATTATTGACATGCTTTCACAGGCGAGTTCAGGCCATGAAAAGAGACATTCCTCGCCACAATGGACCCAGTGTGTGTCGTGGGGGCTGCAGATATGAATAGGGCCCCTAAGTGTATCACTGACTCGTCAGCCTGTAATCAATGCAAACAAGATGAAAGGACCTTATCAAAAGAGACAAACACAGACATGAGCAGCATCTGAACAAAAACGGCGAAAGCCTTTTTTTTGGCGTAAGTCCATGCATTTGTTTGTCCTAGTGGCTGGTGTATCTACTGTATGTGTGTGTGCATATGTAGACCTACACACATGTGGTCTTTTCTCTGATGTTATCATGTGTTTCATCATGCCTACAGAGAGTTGAACTGTCAAAGCCAGAGCCTAACAGGGATGATATACCAGCACAAAACAAGGGTAAAAATATTCTCCAAATTGTATTTTATTCATTAACAGAGTTAGCTGAGTTGCTCTGAACTGAATTTCAAACACAGAGAGGATATTGAGGAATTTCTTTAAAATCCTATCTGATGATTTGCTGTAATCCCTCCTTGAAAGAAGGCCCCATCTTCTGCAAAGAAAACCTGTGACAAGTAAGCTCTTTAAAAACACAGCTGTCGATCAGGGAAGTTTGTTAAGGTACTGAAGGTAAACAAGAGTGGAGAAGTGAGAAAAGACAGGAGTGCCTTGACAAATTTTCCTTTTGTTCCTGTCTTTTAAGAAGCTTGGAGATATTAACACTGAAAGACTGCCTTATCCCAGCATGTACATTATGGGTAAAAGATAGACACATTTGAACGCTTACAAGTGGCACTGTTAAGACAGAGGATCAATCAATCAGTGACAGCAGTTTAAAAGTGGTTAAAATATGACAACAGCTTAAATAAATAGTTGTTCATTGTTTAAAATAATCATATAATTTGAATTTGAGTCATTTGTTTTGTAGTTTAGTAAAACCAACTTACTTGTAAATGCAGGTTAGTTGTAGTGTTGTTGTATTTTAGGAACCTATTGCCCTGGAACACAATATTAAGCGCTCATGGAATTTGAGTGTTTGTTGTACACGCGGTGTCAATTTAAAATGGGTTCAGACTGCTCTGCTGAGCATTAATGAATTCAGAATGGCTCTGCCTCTGGTGTTGTCTGTGATTAATAAGCTCATTTAGTCAGCACTCATTGTGACCAGGTCTACAGGCCAGCCCGGCGTCAGGCTCTTTAGTGGGTTGGTGTTATTTTTTGTGATTACCGTCCAAGTGGCTGCTGTAAGCAGCAGGTCAACAAAGTGACCTTATCCTGTCCTTCAGCTGGAGAGTGAAAGGGAACCTAGTGATGATGGTGAGGCCCACTTTGCCTTTACCAAGTGAATGATAACACACCCACGGAGGTGCCAAGTACCCCTTCTGCTACTGCTGCTGCCACTAACAAAGGTAGAGTGCCTGTTCCAGCCATCCTGTCTCCTAGATATTATGTTTATGTATTACTGAATAGTTTTTCCAATTGTGTTGTGCTGACAAACACAATCGCTGTCTGGACTTACTTAACAGGCGATGTTTTTTAGAGGACGAATGAAGTGCCACATTATATACTGCACCAGAGCTGCTGGGAGGTGGTTGTACAGAGTGCAGGACTGTGAGTCGAGAGACCGGGGGTCACATCCAGAGTCCCGTCTGTGGTTGGGGTTTGGCAACAAAAGCACTTTGGTTAATATTAGTGGAAAGATTGTGGCTTCAGTTAAATGTTATTAATCACATTGTGTCATTTTTGTGACATTTTCCACCACAGTCATTCCCTAGTTTACTTTTTCCATAGTTTAGTTTAATAATGAAGTAGTCGCTGTATATGACTACATGAATGCATTCAATATCAAAATTTTTGCAATCTGACAAATACGTTCACAATATTTCCCTGTTATGTTAATAGAAAACATAAACAGAGTTTGGTCTAGATTATTATAGAGCTTATATTTTATGATCAGGCAGAATAAGCAGATTGTCTCTCTGTGTGATCATACTGAAATTTTAAAAACATATTACAGTTTGAGAATCTGTGTATCAGCAAACATATACAACAATGCTGATATCTATGTATAATATCTGATATCTGCAGTAAGCTAATAACAGACTATCTATTGGTCTAGCTGTAGTACTTTATATAACTTTTTCTGTTCCAGGGATCTATTGTTTGCCATTCATTTCTTACAGTATGAAAACAGACTCTTGAAACTTTGAGTTGTGTAATTCATCACAATCAACATCAAAACATGATGAATATCGTCACACATTAATATCAGGATATAATCTGTACTCATAGCCGGGCCCTAGTGGATATGTTGTTTTAAAAAGTTAATATAAAAAGTATTTTCTCTGGTATAAAAGTATATCATTATATCTCTGTTATAACTTTCTAGTATAACCTCCAACTCACCTCTGTCTAGTTGTTCATGTGTTATATCTCTAAAAAGTGTCTATTTTAGTGGTGATGTTGTAACATTATTATTTTGTTATTCTCTGGTTCACACGGTAGTCGGGAAGCCTGACACCAGGACCACGTTTAGTCCCATCAACTGTAAGACTGATAAACATAAAACGGTAGGCTGCGGCTCTGCGGGTCAATGGCGTGCCTTCTTGTTCTGATGTAAAATTTCTATTAGAAAGGAGGGAAAAGGGATCTACAAGTATGTGAGAGCAGCCTGACATCTTGGTGACATTTCAAATGTCTTCTCCATGTAATGATCTTTTTTTCATCAGTCACTCGGCAGGCTACCAGAGAGCTGAGTTCATTATGGACCAGAGCAAAATATGGTTTCCAAGGGAACAAGCCCCGACATGCAGTGCCTCAGGACTAGGCAAGATGAGGATTTGCTCTCATGTATACTTGAGAGGGAATTGTGTAGCATTTATGCATGTTTATTGAAAATATGCAGTAGGGTGCGTGGCCATGTGTGCCATTTTCGTGCATGCTGACCCACTCAGCCTTGTGAGATAAATGGAATGAGGTAAATTACCTGGGAGATTGCAGCCAGGCCATCGATTTCATGGGTCATCAGATAATGCTGGGGCTTGCTGAGCACATGCCCTTCAGCGCTAGGCGAAGGCTATCATTTAGCCAGATCAATAGCTCTAATTACCCTGCTCCACCCACTGCAATAAATTCAGAACCTATCATATTGTCTTCAAGGAACTGGAATGGGGAAGTACATCACTGATGAAATCACACCAATGTTACACTGTTGTCGGCTGAATCTTTAATGAAGTATAGATTCTTTTTAGACTAAATGGCAATTCCTCCACCATTCAGACCAACATTACCTGCATGAAAGATGATATTTCTGCCCTAACCAACCACTAGTGACTGATCCACCCAGCCTGCTGTTCTGATTTCATCAACTAGCACAATATTAGCATAACGTAACATTTCTCTTAACCTAAACAAGTTTGCAGAAAAGCTTAGCAAAGTCCCTCAACTGTAGTCTCATGATACCAGATGATTGGAGATTTTAGCACCTACGAATCATCTCGGGATTTCTAAATGCAAAGTAGTTCCTTGAATGACAGCGAGAACGCCCGCCAACAAACGTACCCTCCTTCCCTAATGATACGGCTTACCTAAAACAGTGCTCTTCCCCCATTCTTCACCGTAGTGAAACACACTAGAGGTATAGTCAAACGGATAAAGCTTTTTAAAACATTAAAAATGGATGTGTTCACAAGCACATTACTTCTGCATGTCACCGCCACATCGCTGCACTAAAGACTGGATTGGTTCTGCAATGCAGGTTTTTTTTTTAAACCCTCTAATTGTTTCCACCCAGTTTTAGCAACGAAAGCTGGGAGACAGTCCTCAGTCTCTATTGAGCGAGGAGTTTAGAGACTGGCTTGTCAGTCTACCTCCACTGAGTCCACTGTCCTGGATCAGGCAGCCAACTTTAATCCTTCTCACAAAGGCTCTGAAAGGCTCGGTTGCTTCTAACAGCCATTTTCAGAGAAATGCCAGACCTTTGAATCACTCATGAAAACGTGAAATGTGTGAGGGGATTCAGAGGTCTGGCTTTTTGACACTGAAGTGTATGTTTGTCATGAGAATTGGAGCTAGCAGCTAAACACACCCATTAAGGAAGCACCACAGGGTGTTTCTGAAGCCATAACAAGCAATGCACAGTGCGGTTTTTAAGATGTTGCATGTCAAACAGAAAGGAACCATGAGAGATATACACCGCTCTTGAAAATGCGAACTGTCAGTTGCAAACGTGGTTTTGTGTTTTTCTGAGAGAGTTCACCGGATTTGAAACAAATAAGCTCACAAAGCGTGAAAGGAAGTATGGGACTCTGTGATAGAGTTTCACCTTCACTCACTGGTCTAGTTTGATTTCCTCTCAGCACTACTCCTGCTTGACATGTCATTAACTCACACACACCACACACAGCATCTTGTGTTAATATCTTCAAGCCGTCCACTTAAAAGTAATGCTGTTGTCAGTGTTATGCCCTCCCTCCTTCTGTCCCTCACCTCTAACATGCTGAGTGCTGCCATCCTGCTATCAGGTTTCTCCACACTCATAGCTCCACTTATCACTGAGACTGGCTCGCTGCCCACTGCCCATCACTTTCTGTCTGTTAGTCTCTCTCTTACCTCTCAGACTGAGGAAACAGCCCTGTCGCTCATCTGGTGGTAACTTTAACGGTAAAGTTCCTTCAAGCTTAAAATTCCCTATAAGTAGATTCAGAATCTGAAAATACATACAGAGACTCTGTTTAAAGGACCAGTGTGTAGGATTTAGTGACATCTAGTGGTGCAGTTGCAGATTGCAACCAACTGAATACAGCTCAGCCTTCCAAGCGTGTACTAGAAACTACTGTTAGTCCCTATCTAGAGCCAGTGTTTAGTTTATCCAGCTGTGAAATTAAGTGTACGATAATTTAAATGGATTTTTGTGGCTGTGTAGATGCGTACACTTGTTGCCTTGTAATCTCACCATGACAACAAGACAGAAAGTTACTGGGTCCAGCCCTAAAACAGCAGATAACTCCCCATAACACAACCATCACATTTAGTTTTTTGTATGAATTAAACAAGATATAATGTGGGAAACTTTGGAGGTGCTGGTAGATAACAGAGCCTGCGGTAGAAACATGGCTGTTCAACATGGCTTAATAGTTCTTAGTTTCAGGTGATTATACATTAATGAAAACATACCTATGAATAATATATTTCATTTCTGACAATAGATCCTCCTCAATGTTACACACTGGACCTTAAATGTTTAAGGTGTCATTACTTATCATATCTTAAAAGCCAACTTTAAAATAATACATTTTTAATTAATTCCAGGCTGCTTCTTGTTACAAAGAAGTGTGCATTTCTTTTTACCCAAAGCCATGTCTGTGTTTATGTCTGTGTGTGTGTCT
>NW_023339663.1:7121433-7126355 GCF_004916995.1 Morone saxatilis
GTGTGTGTCTGTTCATCAAAGGTCTATCAAACTGTGCCCTCATGCTGGCAGGCCATTGCAATGCAGGCACATATCCAAACACATTCAAACATGCCCAGCAGCTGGCCTTAGGGCCAATGTAGCTGTTTAGCCCATAATAGTGACTGATTAGAATACCAGTGGCGAGGACTGAACCCAAAGCAGTTGTTGACAAGGGATATTAAGTAAAGTGAGGAGTCCAGCCGTTGGGATTTGATGATGCCACCAGGGAAACATGTGCTGGCCCACACAGCAGCACTCTTTAACACCATAGCATCCAAACAGCTGATAACTCTATCCAAGAGAGTAAGAAGAGGGCTACGCTGCTTCACCCCACAGTCCTGCAAGAGGAAACTGAGAACCAAATTACATGACAGTACTGTAGAGAGTGGGTTTGTGTCACCACTGTTCCATGGTATAGGTTTTTTTTGGCTGGTTTTTCACGTTTCCTCTGTTAATCCCACCACAACCACAGCGCTGTGAAGAGCTTTGGATATAAGTGCCAAACCAAAACTGCTTCTGTAACTGCTACTTAATTATACTTAATCATATCTTATCAATCAAGTTCTTCAGCGTTCAAGTGAGGAAACCCTTAAAACCACATTTAATAATTTGTTTTCATCTTCTCTGTCACTGCATGTCCACTCATTCTGTGAACTAACACACTCTCACTGACCTTATAAGAACTGACAGAAACCAAGATAATATATAATAACTCTTTGGGAACCCACAGCAGATTCAGAGAGTACAGAGTAGAATAGCCGCAGAGCTTTGGTAAATATGCTTACTTGCTTTCTTGCTGAGAGTTAGCTGAGAAGGCCGATACCACCTCTAATGTATGTACGGGAAAAATATGAGGAGCTACCGCCAGCAGGCAGTTAGCTTACTTTGGCATAAAGAGTAAAAACAGGGGCAAGAAGAATAGAGACTCCCGGGGCTAAATGCATAAAACTCTATGTAGATACATGACTAAAACTCTGTACACAGACAGAAATATGCATACACACTCTTTTTTTGTCAGATTTAAAGCTGCCTGTACACCTGGTTCTTGTAAATCTCAATCACTGTGGAACTGGGCTCATTTCCACTCCCAAAGTTTACCATAAATGGACGTAGAAACGCTCTTAAAGATCGGGTTGCATATCAATACTTGTGCCTGCTCCACCACTCATTGGATCTGTCAGTGAGAAGAACAGCAAAGAGCAATTTCACAGACAGCGAGGTTCTTCGACAGAGCAGCTGTCATTACACACGAGTCACGATCATTACGCACGGCTCTGGCTATCTGTAGCAACCATACCGGTAATTCATCACGTGTACCACATGTAAACCATCATCGCGATCAATCATCATTATTAAACATCAGGAGGATGATCAATGATTAATCTACGAAGCTCTTATGTACTATAACCACGATCTGTCTATAAAAGTGACTCAAAGTGTATTAGTAACCTAAACCTGACCACATGTTGGATGCAGGACACGAACCCCCTGATCTCCAGTGTAAAAGCCTTTGTAAGTATCAGAAATTACGTACGAGAACATGAACGAGAACAAAAAACAATTTAGTTAAATATAAAAGTACATTTAAGGAGACAAAGCCAGAAACACACACCCTCTGTTTCTTCTCTGACTTCCTGTATTTTCCTAAAGTTTTTCTAACATTGTGAAGTTCTGTATCTAACAGAGCAGAAACACCATAAAAAATAATCCTAAAACGTGAAATGCACTAAAGTATTAATGAGGTTTTGGTCTTTGGGGAAATTTAATGTAATTCATTTTGTCATTGACAGAGAGCTATTAGCGCCTCCCTACACCCCCAGAGATCCATCCTCCATGTTTGATTGTGTTTCTGTGCTCTACAAAGTGTCACCTCAGTGTAATGAGTTGTTCATAATTTGTCACCACTCTGCCTTTCAACAAAATAACCTTTTGTTCTGCTTTGCTGTCCACCTCACTGCACTCTCGCAGGAAATGCTTTTAGGGACATCTACTTCAGAGCAGAAGAGCTGCACGATGCGTGGAAAAGAAACGTGGAAGACGACATGTCTCTTACTTACATTATTCATGCAGAAAAATGCATTTAGCTCCAGTATTTTCAAAGCTAATATTATGTTAATAATAAGAAGGAATCATCTGAGATATAGTGCACTTCATAAAAGGAAGAATATGCGCCCACAAACATTAAAGAGACTGCTGTTAATGCACCTTGCTGCCTTTTCGTTCCTGTATGCATCGGTTTGATGGTAATGGTCCGTCTAGGTTAATCTGAAGTCAGGGCTGCTGCAAAAAGGCACCCACACTATGCTCTTCTGAGCAACGGCGATGCTAATGCAGGAACAAGAACTTCATGCACAATGACTAGATTTCCCACAATAAAGACGTTAATGCAACAATACTGGAGCGACAATATAAAGTCATTTGTAGATATGTGATATGTTTCTTGTGTAATTGTAATGATTCAACGGCTGCTCACTGTTAACGTCTTATGGTAGCTTCGGATTTATGTCCTGATATTTTGAGTTATACACATTGAAAGTGAATTTGTTTGTGCTGCTTGAAACATTTAAAATTCTATTCAGTATAATTAATCCACCGACCTTATTATCATTTGTTTTCATTGGAGCTACTTTCTAGTAAAGTAATAGTCCAAGCTGCAAAGCGCTGTGTGTCTACTGGGTGAAACACCACTAGAGCAACATGAATAACACAAAGTAGCTTCACAGATTGCTTATGTGCACATGCAATATGTGTATTAGATGAGGGTCAGAGTTCACCGCTTTCTGAAACACTGCAGGTAGTCCCACAAAAAAGATTCAAGAAGATTACACCACTGAAGCCAATATTGAAGTATGTTCAGTTGACTAAGCTCTAGCTCTGTGAATTCCCTGTAGATGAATATATGACACACACACACACACACTCTCTCTCACACACACACACACACACATACATATCACATAAAGGAAATCAATCTATCAAATGGTTTGTAAATAATCTGCCCAAAATTCATCCAAATTGCTCGTTTTACACACCACAGTTATTGCGTTCACTATTCTGGTTAATTGTACCGTTTATCAGTCGTTCTCTACTGTTATTATTGTTATTCATTGAATATAATATTAAATATATAAAATAGGTCATTTAGTCAGGGGTCCCTTCAGAAAACAGTTTGGGAACCACTGATCTATGCTAACCTTTTGATCTCGTCTGCCACTATGTAAAAAAGGCTGCTCACACTCACAGTTTAATATCCAGGTGGACCACTAAATATTTTCACATTGCTATAGGCAATAATAAGTCATTGCCACAAAGAATTACATGACTTACTACAATCACTGATTTACGTGCTCCATGTAAACGTACTTAAACCGTCTTCACAGAGGAAAGTATTATTACTCGTTCAGAATGAAACAGCTGAGGGCACTGCCTTCTGCAACAAGGCTCCATCCCTTTAGAACATCAGCAGTCTAAGAAGTACTTAATTCAACTCTTCGTTCATTCAGAAAGTCTACACTTTACATTCAGTCTAATTAAACCATTTTGCCACTAACAATGTTCACATCAAGGGCAATTTGGCGTTCAGAGTCATGCTAAAGGACACTTCCACATGTAGTCAGAAAGTGCATTATCCATATCTATCCATAGTGAGGCTGTTTCTAATATACACATACTAATATACAAATTTCTACTAGTTAATATATTATTTCAACTCAATATTTTAACATGACGGTATAATCAGCGATAGAGATGCACTGATCTGATACACCAGTCGATACTATGACCTTTAAGTAGCTCGTGTATCGGCGAGCACATGACTTTATCACAGATTTCTGTCAGTGTCAGTCACAGTTTTTAGTTCTACAGCAATAACTGGTCTCATGTTACCTTACATAAAAAGGATTTAAATCAGATTGTACAGAGTTTTTACAGACATGCACACTAGCTTGTTATTGGAATATAAATATTCAAGTAGGATATAAAGATACATTCCTGAGGAGTAGTCAGATTTGACTAAAATGCAGCATGTCACTGCATGAATATGCACATTCATACTAATTATCCAACATGGAAGCATGTTGAGAAGATACATAACAGCTCTTTATATGAATACACAACTGCAAAGCCTGCACACATCCTTTCAGTGGACATATGTTCCATCACTATACTGTATTCACTCGTAACTAAATGAATATGCAAAGGAGGGCTTTCAGTTCAATCAGGAGCACAGAGCTGTCAAGTAGAGAAGATTGTTGCCAGAGGGGCTTCGCCAAAATTACAATTAAGCTGTCACAGCCAGAGTCAAGAACACCCTCTTAAAGCCTTTCTCTCATTAATTGGGATTTGGGGAGTACCTGGGTCTCCTTGGTAGCGAGGTTCAAGTGGTTGTTAGTGAATGACAGAGCAACTCCTTGAGCCATTCAATCTTCCAGGCCTGAGAAGATGAGATTGTTACGAAACGTGATCAACTGCCTCTCAGGGGTCACGATGTGGAGCTTAAGCAGCTAGAGGAGTATGTACTTTAGTTCATGCTCTTTGTAGCATCACTCACAAATATGTTTTAGACACTGACTGAAGTGCCACTCAAACAACAGACTGTTCTCTCGTTCAAAGAGCCACACACACAGAACACCACCTCATCCAGGGTCAGGCTGTTTGTAAGTGGCTTTGGCAGCTGATGTCTTTATAATGGAGACAGCAAGATATTCTAAGATTTATAGATGAGCACTGTAGAAGAATAAAGTGTCTTTATAAATACTGAATAATAAGACTGAGACTCTACAGACAGCTAGTAGCTCTGTATTTAGGCACAGCTGCACTTTGAGCTAAATGCTATCAGTAGATTGGACACATGCTCACAACATGCTGATGTTAAGCAGGTGTAATGTTTACCGTGTTCACCA
>NW_023339663.1:7126365-7134909 GCF_004916995.1 Morone saxatilis
AAGTAACACAACCTACATCTGAGGGTTATGAGATTGTCATTAGTTTTGCAGGTATTTTGGTCATAAACCAAAGTATTGAACCGAATGATGGTGGTAGATGAAAAGTTATTCAAATGTATCCCTTTTTTATTTTATATTTTTAAAATGAGCTCAATGCGATAGTCCAAAAAGTTGACACGTCAGAGAGACAGAGGTGTAACAAAATATACAGACAATAACACAAATCAGCCATAACAAGCTGATGTTATATTTTGAATATGGTACAGATTTTAGTTGTTTTTGTCAACTAACACTTTTTTGAGTTATTGAATCTCTGTACATCCAAAAGCTTTAACTAAAATCCAACAATGTCAACCTGCTAATGTCGCTAAAGGAAAAATTAGGGGATCTCCAAACTCACTAGGGTCCTTCCTCTGGGGACCGTGAGAACCAAACATTTCATGACAATCCATTGAATAGTTATTGAGGTATTTCAATCTGGAACAAAGTGGTGGGCCAACCGACTGACAGCCAGAGATTGCCATCCCTACAGCCATACAACTACCGTTCTAAAAACGGCTCATGACGATCCACATAAAAAAACACTTTTATATTATATAAACATACCAAAGGTCACAGTTTAAGATTGAATAAAGAGGTAGCAGTTGGAGAGGAAAGAGTTGGCTTCGCTGCCAAGCTGATTTAAGCAGTGAGATAGCACTTACAATAGCGTAGGTCAGTGAGGTAACAACAATTAAATCTGCACTAAACCACATCATCTGCCTCAAAGTCATTTAGATGTGCTCCCAAAGATAGCAGTTAATGAGATTAAAGAACTGCGATCAAGCTGTGAGTAGCCAGCTGAAGTAGGCGGATAGAGCTGAAGACATGCTGTACTGGCTCAGACCGACAAGATAATCAGCTGTGTAGGGGGATGCTTTTATATCAGTGATCCCTCCGAATTTAAGTGCTCTATTATTGTCAAATGAGAAAATCAGGGTGAAAACGCAGATGTCACAATTAGTCATACAATATAATGAAAAATTTGTCAAGGGCATTTATTTGGGAGATCTATTATATAAGGTTATGTGTATAAATATGAAGAGGATTACAGTGTTTTTCTTTAAAATGGAATCCAGTGCAGTTTAGATTTATATTTTTAAAAACCTAATACTGTTCATGGAAACATGGCTGCATTTAATGACACAGAAAACCCCATCAACCTATCAGGATACCACTGTGTTGTTCACCGGGATGAGAAAAGGCATATGTTTACGTTCAAGTGACAAAGCTTTGGAGGACATTTACAAATTCTTTATTTTGTTGTCTTGTTGACAAAATCCTTATAAAGAACACATTTCTGTCATTTAGTTTGATCACATATGAATAAATTAGTTGACTCATTGATGGACAGGACATATCGCTGCAACAAGTTTGGTAACCAATTAATGTGACTTACTTAATTACTTACTTAATTTTTCAATTAAATGATGATAAAAAATACTTTTCTTTGCTCTAAATGGTAGTAAACTGAATATCTTTAGGTTTTGGATGGTTGTTGAGACAAATAATCAATTTGCCTTGGCCTCTGGGAAATTGTGATGGGCTTTTTCAATTACTTAGAACAAGTACAAAGTATTGGGCAAATTAATTCATAATAAAATCGTGAAAAATGGAGGTTGATTATTTATATAAGTTGGAAATAACCAACACAACATTAAACACAAAACTGATACAACACAACAGAAAAACAAATATCGCCTGTTAAATCAATTCATGCCTAGAAAATAAATAAATCAAACTGAACTATCTATAGATGTCCTTTGCTATATAACTGTCTCCTACAGTATGAACTCAAGCAAGCTGCTGGCCAGATAAAACCATGAAAAGTTTAAGGAAACCTGAAGCTGGAGAGGAGAGCAGAAACATACCAGGGACCACAGATATTATGTCAGAACTGTTTTTGAGGTTATGTCAAGGGGACCGAAACTCCTAGTGGCACCTCTGTGACTAAAGGTACAGCAGCAGCAGTATGCCTATGCTGATCCATCCCACATCTGCCTATAGTGCAAAAAACAAAAGGCTATCTGTCTCTAGAGGCACTCCTGTGATACATTTCTAAGTGTCAGTTCCACAACCTTGCTGGGGAAAAAAAAAATCCTCCCCTTTTGGCTTCTCCACTGTTCCTTTACTTGTTTTTGTCACACAGAGATAAAACCAAAAGCCCCTCCAGGCACAAGACTTCACGCAAGCCCTTCAACACTTGGCAACTGACACAGGGGGCCTAGTTAAAAATACCCCTGCTTCTTTACCAGCATATAGTGTAAGAACGGCGTCTCGCTCCAGCATTGACAAATATGAGTGGGAAGAGCAAATTTATGGAAGGAGTGTAAATACATTGAAGCTGCAGTAGGTTAAACCTGCACAAACCTATGCCACTCCCTCTGCCTCTCCCTCTTTGATGCTCCGTATCACTCTACTAAGTTCAAACACATCAGTATGTCACCCATTGGTTTGTGCAGTACCATCTGGAAGCCTTGACTTTGGCATTATGGCCGTTGCCCATGTTGTTTTTTTGTAGCCAGCAGCGGTGACGTATTACGAGTTGAGCTGTGCTTGCTTTCGATTTGTCTGTAACTTCTGAAGAGATTTTAGAAGAGAAACAGGCAACGCAGTAACAATCTTCATTCCTATTTGATCAGCACTTCCTAGTTTGACAGTTTGAGCTGAGTTTAGATAGATAGATAGATAGATATAACTTTATTTGATCCCAAAGCTGGGGAAATTGCAGTGTAGCAGCCAGCATTACACACAGTAAACAACAGTAACTACACAATTAAGTAAGGAGAACAACCTAGGAATCCCAATATATATAAAAAAAGGCAATATAAAAAATTTATAAAATGTATAAATAAGCTGTATAATTGTAGTGCAAGTAAAAATAGCCCTGCCCTAAAGCTTACCTTGCTTTATTGTTTATTTTACTCTAAATGGAACCATAATTGACTAAATTAACATCATGCTGTATGGAAGAAGACTTGAAACTAGCATTTGAGACTATAAACCCACTAGGAAATTGTTTACTGAGCTAATAAAACAACTGAGAAGTATAGTCATTTTCCCACGAAGCTCAATACTATCTGACTTCTTTTTGGCAGCCAATGGAGCTGCCCCCCTGCTGGCCATTAAAAACAATAAAGGCATAAGACACTTCCACCTTGGCTTCACTTCACAGACCCAGAAGCTCTGTCCACTAATTATATACTGTCAACAGAAGAACTACTGGAATTAAAATATGCTGAAAGGTTATTAGAATTTGTTTTGCCTAATGAAGCCCAAAAAAGCTGCCAATCCCAGCTTTAAAAAATCAAAAATCAATACTTAGAATCAACAGTAAAGGCGATTTTTTTGTCAACCTGGTTAGGTGGGGGGTACTTTCTTCAAGTCTCACAGCCCCATAACCTAACAACAGTCAAAAGACAATAATGGTCAGTTGTGCATGGATCAATACACGATGCACACTCCTGATTGATAAAATATTGACTGGTGTGCCTCCCTGTTTCCAATTTAGCCACAATACACATCCAACGCTGCAGTTTAATTATCTGACTTCAGTATTATAACGTTGCTGTAAACATCTTGATGTGATCTGGGCCTGACACACTCTGAGAGTGATTAAGCAAATCAACATAAATGAATGAAACTAATAAATCACTGCATGTGAGGGCAATTTTTTCGCTTGTCTATGCTGATGAAGATCTCAAATACACTTTCCCTACAATGTTTTAATTATGTGCTTGTGCCATGAGATTTCTGTAAAACAACCCCACTTTGACGCCGCCACACACATTACAAACAAAAGCAATTATGATGAAAAGAAAGTATGAAACAAAACTTAGATTTAGTCCAATGGCTAATGAGAGTAAATTACTGTATATGAAGATTCACTCGACAGACATTATGTTGTGTTCCCACACGTTTTCTTTTATTCATCCAACTTCTTGCATTTCAATTAAACTTCTGGACCATCCTCGGCGTTAAAAAACTACGAGAACCTTTTAAACCTGGTTCTCAGCCAACACTGACCATCTGTGCTCCACATTTTGAGCAAAGGTTGAAAAAGCCGAGAGTATCAAGGAGATTTTCCTTGTGCGCCTCAAGCAGCCAACACATAAAAGGATTGGATGAAGAAGTGCAGGCACAATCTGGATATTATTCAGAAGATAGTTCCATTAAAAGCAGCAGCTGACAAGGCGAACAAGCCAAGAGTCTCCTCACTGTCTCAGTTAACCGCAGTCTTGCTTTTCAAAACAGCATTGACAGGCTGGGTTTGAACATAATTGGACAAGCAACTGATTACATTTACAGCTGAGTGACAACGCACCAGGAGAGGAAATGAAGTCATGAAAGTTTACCCTGTGCAATTTTGTAAATCATTACTCTGAAACGGGACTAAGATCACATTTACTGGCACGGTGCTGAGTGAGCCAGGCCAAACATCACATTTGGGAAATATAAACCTGAATCTACAATACAAGGAATTCATATTAGCAAGTGCGGCTGGATTTTGTCAAATGATTGTGCAGTTTATGGACAATTTATGAGACAGAAAGTCCAAAGCAATGACGAGAAAACAATCTCAGCATTGCAGAAATGCTTAAGCTTCAGGCTCCTGAGAGCTGAAGCAGTACAGGTTGCTAACATCCCCTCAGATGTCCTCACCAATACTATAATTTGGTTTCCTTTGAGAGCTATGGTACTTAGCCCTGTTGCCAAGGCTGAGTGAGCAGCTTCCCCGCTGGACACCTTAATGAGATCTGCACAGGTGTCACCATAGTTTCACAGCTGTCTGGAGGCTCATACATAAAAAGACAATGCACAGAAGTGGAAAATAATATCAGCATAAAAAAAAATCACCAAACAATATACCGAATCCTGCTTGAATTCAATAAACAAGCAAGACTCCACTTTGTACTTCTCTATAGAGAATATGTATCTCTAAGCATTAACCAACTGGGACTCTCTGTAAAGCTGTATCAATGCACAGAGCTAAATGCTAACAGGCTGACGTTTAGCAGGTATAATGCTAACCGTGTTAACAATTAGATGTTAGTTTGGTTAAAAAAGAGCTATGGAATATTAAATCATCAATATCTTTGCCTTTTTTGCCTTCAGGTGTGCATAAATTACATGTTATAAACTTCTTAAATACATAAATGATCAGTTATCTCAATGGTATCGGCCATGAGAACCAGGTAATTATTGGTTATCGATATGGGCTGAGAAAAATCCATCTTTTGCATCCCTATTCACAATCTTAGTTTAGTGCAGTGGTTATCGAACTGTGGGGCATAGAGCAACTTTAGGTGAGGAAAAATATTGAGTGGAACAAAGCTGAATGAATATGATTCATGTAGGGAAAAGAAACAAACCAGAGTGATTGGTTCTCCTATAATTGTTAATGGTTGTTAAATATTAATAATAGGGGTGTGGGATGTAAACTTTGGCTCCTGAAGGGGGGAGGACTGGAAAAAGTTCATTCAACATAGCAGAAAACAAAAAAAGGCTGATGATAATGTCATTATTTTTGCTGATATTTTGTAATGAACTAAAGTTTTGGACAAAGTGAAGATTTGTCCAGATGGTGGCACAAGATGGGAAGTCAGGGGATTACCAAAGCTATTACAAGTCATCTTGAGAAGAACCTAAATATCCGCACTACAGCTCATCGCAATCCATCCAGTAGTTGTCAACTCTCTTATCTTTCCTCTTTCACTACAGACTATTTTGCGAACAATCATTCAACACTGGGAAATTGGAGTTTAATATTTATTCACCTCTTGTAAATAGGAATTATCCATTACTCTTGAACAGTCTTTAAGAACGACACTCACATGCCATTTAAAGGCATTTCCTTGTAAAATAGCTAAAGCATATCTCTAACAAGTACAAGACAATGTAGCTGGGAAAGGCAGCAAAAGGCTTGAATTGAAGAATCATAAGCTTAATTGCTGCCACAAACTTAGTATTCAGCTCAATTCAGTCTGCTCTCCAAGTGTGTTTTACATGAATGTATTCTTTGTATTTAATTTTATATTCTCTGGCACACTCGTAAATCTCTATTGTTGAATCTCAAGGTCAGTTGTTGATATTTATTAAGATCTCTCATGGTTTCTGTCTCCAGCGTTTTATCTTTTACTCAGATGTCACAGAAATAAGTATAACTGACAATAATTCATTCAAACATTTAAATGCAAATACTTAGGTAAAGTGTTATATCATAATCATGAATAAACAAAAATTAAGTTTATATACCGAAGCAAAGAATCTGTATCACTATTGTTAATACTGGCTTCCATAGGGTGTTATTCAAGGGTTACAAACAGGGCAAATAGCATCTCTACTTTTCCTGGTTCCAGATGTTCTACATATAATAAAATAATTATTATTAAGTGACTTCCAATATGGGTTTTATTCAAGATGTTTTATACAAGACTACACTTAGTGACCAGAAAATGGAAAGTCTGCCTCTTGAAGAGAAGTGGGCCATCTCTTTTCATGTGTATCTTTTCTGTACGAGACTCTACATTTGCTCTGTATGAACAGATAACTCAAAAATGTCCTTAAAGACCCTCCGACCTGTGGCCCTTTGCTGCGTGTCATCCTCTCTCTCTCTCTCTCTCTCTCTCTCTCTCTCGTCACTCTTCAGCTGTCACTGTTGTGTAAAAAAAGCAATAAAACCCCCCCAAAATATATATCTATAAAGAAATAAAAGATGACAAATTTGAGTAAGGCAGAGGCCGTAGAGCATTAGAACCCATGGACTTAATCCATTAACGACTTTATTTAGTATATTCATGCTGTAAATGCTTTACACTGTCGCATTCACCCATTCACACACATTCATACACTGATGGCAGAGGCTGCCACACAAGGTGCCAACTGCTCCATCAGAAATGGAAATTCATTCCATCCACACACCAATGGCACGGTACCAGGAGCAATTTGGGGTTCAGTATCTTGTTCAAGGACACTTTGACATGCAGCGAGAGGAGCAGGGTATCGAACCGCTCTACCGCCTGAGCCACTGCCGTGGCCGCCTAGTATGTTTAATTCTCTGTTAGAGATGGGAACACAAAGTCTGCTGTGGAAACTGTCACAAGATGTTTTATTCCACATATTTTCATTCCTTTTTTTATTCCTTAATTGGTAGACAAAGTTGATTTTCATTTTAAAACAAAAATAAGTTTAAGATTCTTTTGATGTGTTTAATATCATATTAAATTATATTTACACTGGATACACTGGCTCATATTGAAATTCAAGTTGTTCTGAATCCGATAATACCAAGCACTTGATATAAGTCCTTGTAGTTTTTGAGATACAATTTCTGTAACATACTTAGTCGTTAGGGGTTCCTCATTTTGTCCCTTAAGAATACATTATAACATTTTTCTTAGGTCTGCACAATAGAAATACTGGACCAAGAAAAATCAACAGATTATCAAATGTCTTAACAAAATTGTAACAATCCTGAATATGTGTGTATTATGAAGTCAAGGTGTTTTCCTGGGGGGAAAAAAGCAAAGCCTAGTGACTAACAACTAAAAAAAGAAAGAAATTCAATGTATTTGTGCTTATTTCAGCTAGAACTTTAAGTATTGCAAAGGAAATCCCACTGTGGACATTAATGGTTTATTAATGACCTGGCTACAACGCTGTTCTTCATGACTGCAATTGCATGTAGAAAGTAATAGATAAATCCATATTTCAGTCTTTATGAATGATATTCCCGTAGCCTGAAGCTAACTCTGCAGTCAGCAGACTAACAGTAAAAATCACAACTGCAACGTTGTTTAAACTGTTTCTCGATACATGACAAGTAACATAAAGGACCTATAACAGTTCATATACTGTGTTCTTGTTGGAGAACATTAAGACTGCGGTCTGTAATACTCTATTGCTGAAAAAAGGAGGCTGTCCTTACGTCCATTCACAAGTTCATCTTGTGTCAGCATTGGAAAAAGTGGAAAAAGAAGTTGCAAGCTGTTTACCTCCGAGGAAATCAAATCAGGGGAGACTTCCAATTAAGCCAATATCCATGGATCAGAGGGAAGTTGACTCGGTTTGTTTTGTTTTGCCTTGACTGGCACGCTCAGCCCTCCTTGCTCTGTGCAGAAGAGTGTGTGTCACAGCACTTTTTCGTGATGAGTCCAATGTGATCTGTCATTCACTCTCTCTCTCTCTCTCTCTCTCTCTGTTTCTCTCTCCCTCTGGACTCCTTCCATCACTCGTCCGAGTGAGAGAGTGGCGTGACAGTGATGTGATGGGGCTACACAGACTGTCAGGATGGATTGCTACCCTGGGAGATTTGCAAACACACACACACTCACACAATGGATGTGTGGCACACAAACGTACAGACACAGCTACACATGCGCGCATTCACCCATATTAATACACACAATCGCACAAACACATGACCATACAGTCACAGACTGTGCTACGTGCACACACACACACACACAAACACACAAACACACACACACACACGGTCCAGTGAAC
>NW_023339663.1:7135009-7144943 GCF_004916995.1 Morone saxatilis
CTGATGTACACACGCAACCAAACACACACACACACACACACACACAGACACACACACAGAAGCCTAACCCCACAGGACAGCATGTCAAGCAAAGATCTGAGAACACATTTTCGACTTCGCTGAGCAATCGAGCGGCCCGGGGGTCCACTCGGGTGCTGGTCTCTGCCCACCCTCCATCTGCCCCTCCTTCTGCATCGCCAGTTAACAGCGAGTAGCCGATGAGGTCAGCCAGACAGAGATGAATCCGTATTCTGCCAGCACAACCGCCTGTAAGACTTAATTCCTGTCCTTCATACTTCATCTGTGGACCAAACATTGTTGCATTGTACGACAATCTTATCCAAAGGTTGGGACTTTGGCAGCTGATGTTCACTTGATGGATACTTGAGAGATGATGTGGTGCTTTTTGAGGACACTGTTGTGTACGGCTGCAGCTCTGCCCACAGTGCAGTGAAGAGAAACCAAGCTGTAATAAAAAGTAGTGATGAATGTGAAGCATTTAAAGGCACAGTCTGTGATCCAAATGTAAACAAACGTGTCACCTCACCACCAAACTTCTATCCACAGAAGTGTAACAGAGGTTTTTTAGTACAAAAAGACAAAGATACGCGAGATACCAAATGGAGAATACGGTCAGCTCGGGCAGTTTTTATCTAACACACGTCTAGCAAAGTCACCTTCAGTACAGACCGTCTGCTCACCACAATCCCTGCTCTCTATCACACTGACTGACACTGAAGACTGAACTGAAAACAGTAGCAAAACCTACAGCGTAGGTATCTGTATCTTTATACCAGACCACCACTAAACCTAAAAGTTCTGAAAGTGTGAGATTTGAGTGAGCGAGTGGGAGGATTTTTGGATACAGCACACAGCGGATTTTTAAAGAAAAAAGTTGGAACGGTGCTTTATCTCCTGCTCGATCCAGCTCCAGCTTCGCTCTGTTAGGCGTATGTCTATTTGAAGTAAAGTTCAAAAGATGTTGGAGCCAGTGAATTAAGTGAAAATTCTCAGATCACTAAAAACAGACACTGACCATCCTTTGAAGTGGGTCATTGGTAAACTGCAAAAGGTGAGGTTTTCATTCTGATAACAGCAAACAGTATACAGTGCATATAGTGCTGTGGCTTTTTTTCCTGTTAAGGTCACAAACAAAACTATATAAGTGGGTCACTTATAATCAAGCTTGCTATAACCACAACAATTCTAGCTCATCTTTAATACCACATTAATGAAGCGATGAACAGGAAGCACAATGCTGAATGTCAGATTGAAAACGTATCGCACAAAGAAGAGAACAGATTCATTTACCAAAAACATAAACATCAACATTTTTTTTTCAGCTTTTGTGAATGATTAGCACCACATTAGCTGAAGGGTTAATTAGGCCTCAAGAGTGAGGACCCTGTTATTAGCACACACTTGTCACTGTAGCACAGAGGAGAGCAGATTTCCGTCCTGCTGCTAGGAGCCAGGTGGCCTTTGTTTGTGAGCTGCAGACGTTCTCAACAGCAATCTTTCCTCTGAAGACCTGTCTGCTCCTCTGTGCTCCACTTAGACCTCGAGTCTGACAACCACAGGGGAGATGAAACACACACAGACACAGAGGAAGTGGTGGGGGAGGTCACTCTAGTACAGAGGCAGTTTATGGTACAACACAGACTGCGTCACAGACGAGTTCGTGTCAAAACACAGACTCGGAATACCTCAGCCACCACCAATGCTGTGTTTGTGAAGTTGTGAGTGTGTGTGAGATTGTGTATGCAGATGTGTGCATTAGTACCGTGAGAGAAGGAGTCAGTAGCTTACAGTTCCTTGTCGTTATTTTTAACCTGAACTGTGGTGGTTGAATGGGGAAGTGTGTCTGTCTGGTTTTGTGTCTTGCTTTAGGCGCACCAATGATCTCTTTCTGTCTCTTTCTCTAGCTATCTCTGAGAGAGAGGAAATGAACTATATCTTCAAATAAAATGTGTACACAAAGCTAACCTGCTACTACCTTGATGTTCAGCTGAACACTACGCTGTGTTTAGCAGTGTTTTGTATAAAGCCGAGTGTGTTTCTGTGCGAATGTGTCGAGCAGTAAGCGAAGGGAGAGGAAGAGAGAAAGTCTGCTAATGAGCAGTGTGTGTGAGCTCTGTGCTGACAGTAGCTAACCCCACCACTCCCAGACACACTCACACATGCACACACACACACTAACATGCACACATGTCCTGGGAGACAAGTGTGGAGAAAGTAGTCCCAGCGTGAGAGTAGTAATTAGACTCCCATCCATTAACACAAGGGGCTGTGGAGGAGGACGAGCAGCAGGTGTGTGGGCGTATGGGTGTGTTTCTGCCAGTGTGTATTCGTGTATGTCTGTGTTTTTCCTTTGTGTACATGTACATAATAATCATGTGCGAACACATTGTTAATTGTGAGCGGTGTCTTTGTGTGTCTGTACAGTATGCCTGCGAAAGTGTAGCTGTATGCTAACAACACTGTGCAGGAGTGTGCATGGTGACCCTTAAGTATGGATGCATCTGTTACAGGAACTCTGCAGCAGGTGTGAACACAGTACAGAGACCGAGAAAACACGTTCAAAGGGGAGTTTGTTTATACCTTTAAAGTCAATGAGGCACAGAGGAGAAAAAGCTAAAACTGCAATGTTCCCTCAGTACATCCTGGCTTAGCGGTTTTCACTACATCCACAGAAATAAACCAGAATTATAAGCAAATAGTATGCATGTACTCTAAATCTGGTGTAGCACTGCTACCCGACGATGTAATTTTCTAGAAAAGTCAAATAAAAGGTGTAAGGATACATACAGAACATAAAGCTTTGAGCCATTGCAACAATAAACATGTACCGTCACTACAACCTCCCTGAGCCCAACGGACCTCCATAAAATAAAGAGCAGGATCGATGCGGTTTGCAGGCTTCTCATTTTTCGAATTTTTCAGCTTGAAGTCAATAAATGTTATTGTTGTGAGTTAACATTAGTAACACTACAAAATGGCTACTGCCCAAAATCTGTTGATGACTGTATGCCCTGCCAGACAGTTTGTCAGACCAAGAAATGCCACTCTGTATAGAGTTGATACCTAAAAAGATATTAGAGATTACATGTTTCTGATGTTAAACAAGACTGATGACAGTGGGTCTGATGAATGATTAAGCATGAGCCAACTGTGTACATCCCTTTTTAAGTGCTGTGTGCTAACGATATTTTTATCAAATGAATCTATATTTCTGGAGGTCAGCAGTAGTTTGTTCTGTTAGTCTGTGAAATTATAATGTTAGCTCACATTACCAGCAGTCATAAATGTGAGCTACAGTAAGATTTCTAGATACAGATGCACTTTGGCCTCGGTGAAACAAAGGCGGTATAACACTCCTGAAAACAGGATTTTATTAATCAGGTCACACACAGCAGAAGATGACGATGCAATGATCTCATGCCATATATGTTATCACAATAAGTATAATGTGCACATTGTCCACAATAAAAGGTGCAGCAGGCCATAACCATTGGGTGCATCAGTCTATTATTCACAATATGTGATCACACAGACCGTGTGCCATTATGACACAACTACTGTAACCCTACAATCAGCATCCATCCATCTTAATGTTGCAAACAGGGTGTCAGTCTTAGAGGAAATCTAGCTGAACTGAGCTCTGATTAGCCCCTTGGGCCCGACTGGATGGGAATACAGAGTGATGCAACATGTAAATGTCACCTGATGTGACTGTTTTTATGCTCCATATAATGAGATCCCATTAGCTTAGATTGTCCCATAGGATTTGGAACCAATACTTTAAGAGATTATTGGTCTCATGATGAGGTCAGTAGGTTTGTAGGTTGGAAGTCTTGCCAGAGGCGATGCTGATTGTTGGTCTTGCTTTGCAGACACCTGTGGGAAAGGGAAGGGCCCACCCAAGTGACTGAACGTGTGTGTGTGTGTCTAACCTGAACACTTTTTGTCAGATATTCAGAAAGGAGTACAGAGTAGAGAGAGCCTGAGCGTGTCTGAGAGAGAAAGAGTGAAAGGAAAAGCGAGTGAGTGTGTGACTATGCTGTATACAAACCACAGCTTTGCTCCATGCTGTAATTTACCCTGCCGCCAAAACCACCGCTGCTTCTGCTGTTGCTGCCTAGTGCTGCGGCAGAGTTCAGCTTCTCTGGCTGTCTCGCTGGCTGGGGCTGGCTAGTGCTTGTAGACGGGGGTTATGCTAACCCCATGACTGTTTGTTTATCTTGCAGCCAGAACCGACCATTAAAAGTGGGCCCTCAGTCAAAAGCACAAAAACAGACGCTTGTCATGTTCGAGGGCTGTAATTGTAGCTCTCGCGTGATGTTTTTATTTTCCCTCTGACCTCGCTGGATAAACTCAAGAAGCCACTTAACATCGGGCTTGGCTTGCCAGAGCCCAGAGAGAGAATTAAGCAACATGCAGTCAAAGGAGACACATTTTTTTCCCCTCCCTTTTTAATTCATAGCTGGGAGCACTTGCTGTTGCTTTTGACTGTACCCTCGTCTCCTGACCATACAAAAGACTGGGTACCTGTTGCTTGATTATAACGTCTCCACGCACTCCCTTTAACTTTTACGCATTATCACTGGCACTGAGATCAACTACGCTGCAAACTTGTTGAATGCTACCACACAAGCAGTAAATGCTTTGTTTACTATGGGAAACAGGCGTCTTTAAATTAGTCTCCTGCAGATTGCTATGTGCATAAAACAGTCCTGCACCACCGCTGCAGGGATTTGGACAAAACACAGCTTATACTTGAACATCATCCCAATACAAGCGAGCCCATGCTGTCATACTTCCTTGAAATGTTGACAGGATAGAGCTCAGAGGTTCCAAACTTCACTTGTGGTTGTCATCAATTAAGCTGGAAACACAGGGTACTCAGGGGACATAATCTCCCCCCATTTCTCCAGCTCTCCCTCTTATCCCTCTCTCTTTATCTGTGTCTATGTCTGCTTAGTGTCATTATGAAATGTGCAATTATAGTCACAGGGCAGAGGAAAGACAAAGTGATTCAAGAGAAGAAAAGAGAGGGAGAGAGGAAATTGGCTTGGTTACCATTTTCCATGTGACAGGCATAATTGACAATTTTGAGCCAGGCCAGGGGAGTCTCATCTGGTGAGGCAGAGAAATTGAGTGAGATTAAAGGTTAAGAAAGACTAATTACTTCAATAAGACACCCAGACACGTTCAATGCTGTTGTTACATCAACCTACAATCTAGCAGTGTGGATGATGAATTTAAAACTGCAGTTCACAGACGAATCCAGGAAAAGAGAAGTCAGTGTTTCTCAGACAGAGATATGTCTCTTACTTTTAGGGGTTGCGTTTTTTATGGTACAACAAGAAAAACACAAAAGATTGAAATTCTATCATTGATTTATAGGTCCAGGGTTTAGGGTTTAGTGGCATCTGGTGGTGTAGTGTTTGGTTTGTCCCTTCCTGGGCTACCTGTAGAAACATGGAGGTTCAACATGGCAGACTCCACGGAAGAGGACCCACAGCATCTGTAGATAAAAACGTCTCATTCTGAGGTTACAAAAACGAAAGTTATGCATATTATTTTTAATTTCTGCCAATAGATCCAATCCATCTGATAGTCATTGAGATATTTCACTTTAAAACAAAATGTGACCTCATAACGTTGCTGTAAGTAAAGTCAGGGAATCACTAGAGTCTGTGAATTATGAATGTCTGTATGAATGTTCATGGTAATCTATCTGATAGCTGCTGAGAGGATTCAGTGAAGAACCTCTAGGACAATATTTCTCAAACCTTTTATACCAAATACCACCCCAGAAAATATTAGGCTCTCCAATTACCACCATCATTACCAAAGTTAAAATACATAGCGTAGGTCAACCCTTTTCAGCTACGAAAAATTCACCAATAAGGCAGGTTTATTCCTAATAATTCGATTATTTATTATTGTTGAATCCTGAACGGAACTGGCTACTATCTTGCCAGTTTACGTAGCTCGTAACTAACCATGGACATCATAACATAATCTTGTATGCGTGCGCTATGTGTATGAACGTGACTACGTAGCAGGCTAATATTTAAACATTATATATTACAGGAAATGCAAAACTTATTTTAAATTACATTTCAGTGATCATATTAGTATCATAGTAGTATGTTGATAGTATTATATGTTGACCAGTGGTACAAATGAGTGAGACAAATTCATACAAAAAAAACCCATCAAAATTATAACCACTGTGACCTCAAAACACCTTCGACTCCATTCCTGGCTGTGATCCAGGATCATCGCTCAGTCACTTGTTTGCCATTATGTGACGGTGAGGACAGACAGATGGACAGACAGATGGACAGACAGATGGACAGACAGACAGGGAGTGGTGCCCCTGCAACGCCACACTGGCATAAACGATGAGTTGTCAAAGCCCAAGGGTAAATTGCTGTGGAGTAAATATATGCTCCAGCATGGTGTAGGCCTCGCCAGGTCATTGTGGTGGGTGTATTGTGTGTATGGAGGAAGCCACAGTGGTACAGTGAGTCTCTCTGTGTGTGTTTGTATATTTGTGAAGATGTGTGGCATGCCAGTGGAAAGTGAGAGGAATCCACATCTGTTAATAGTCTAAGCTCCACTTTGAAACATTCTCTGAGTGTTTGCTGTTCTGGAAGTGACGGGTAAACACAGGATTTGTAAAGTTTCCTTCACAGACTTTGGTTTTCACAGTGTCTTGTCTGTGGTGAGCGCCAATCATCAGCAAGCCAGGACGCCGGAGTGAAGAGGAGGAAAGGCCGCCTTTGCCCTTTTGTGGCACCAAATAAGTGATGGTCCTTCTTGGTGTCCCACACTACCCACATCTAGAGGAGTCCTCCTCAAACCTCCACCCTCTGCTTTGCCGGATTAGATCTCCTGGCCATCCCACCCAGTGACTGAACACTGAGGCCTGGGTAGCTGGCAAAGGCGAGGTGGTTGTCTGAATGAGACCGCAGGCCGACTTGGCTGACTCCTCCAGCCTCCTTGGTAGACCTTCACTAAGGCTTCATTACAGACTTGGGAGCCAAGGGCTGGACCACACTGTGTGCATGTGAATGTGTGTGTTTGTGTGTGTGTGTGTGTGTGTATGTGTGTGTGTGTGTATGTATATCCGTGGCCATTTTTTGCGTACATGTAACTGTTTGCTTATGTGTGTGTATGTGTTTACTGGTGTGTTGTCTTAATTTCTCTCTCTCATGCACATGCATCTGTGCCTTCACATTACGTGTTTAACGTGTGTGTCTCTGTACATGGTTTGTGCACTCTCCCCTCACTTAAAGGCAAATTAAGAAAAAAAAAAGGCATTCCCAAGATTGTTAAGTCCCCACAACTAAGAGACTTTACCCTTGTTCAGACAGACCCTAGGTTTCAAAAATAGAAGAATTATCTTTAAATAACCCCCAGCAGGAGATTGTCCTGTGTCTTTCATGGACCAGAAAAAGACTCAACTCTCTGCAGGCTTGAGTGAGTGGCAGTTTTGGGTTATGCTGTAGTTCAAGGAACGTTCATGATGCATCACCCGACTGCTTCCCTCTCTATTTAAAAACAAGAGCACAAACAAGAAGATTTCTGAGCTCAACCAGCAAGCACCTTGGGCCAAACAGTGTCTGTATGAATATAACGATGAAATGTTATATTATTCACATGTAAAATACATACAAATACATGTACATACATACATGTAAAATGCATGCAAATAGCGAGTAACTTGTCAAGAATGACCTCCAAATGTCGGGTGAGTACCCTGGATGTCACACAGTGCTGTCACTCAGTGTAAATGAGTTCGCTGAGGGACTCTGGTGGGTCAGGGAAGTCACAAAAACCTATCCAAGCCTCCACACATGCAAACACTGCATCTGTTTCTCTTTCTATGTCTTCCCTCTCTCCAGAGGGAATGAACTATGTACATTTACTCAACTACTGTACTTAAGTACAATTCAAAGGCACTTTAGTATTAAAATCTTACGCTACTTTATACTTTTACTATGTTTTAGAGGGAATTATTGTACTTTTTACTGCAATACATTTGTTTGACATTTATAGTTACTAGTTATATTGCAGATTAATATTTTACAAAGCTATAATGACCACGTAATGTAAACAGCAGTATATCGTATAGGCATTATTAGCTTTACCGTAGCCAACTGCAACATTAAAATGCTGCTTATATATTAATGCCTTAGTAATAACAATCCAGTAGTATAAAAAACTGTGTAATATATATATATATAATGTACCACTGACAGGAAAAAGTAGGACTTTTTGATAAGTATTATATTGTAATATTATCATAACATCATCATAATGATAATGTGTTTATACTTGAAGTATATTTTCTTCAGTTTTTGTTGATCTACATAAGGAACATAAGTAACAAGGTTAATTGACAGGACATTAACTTGTTATTAAGTATTTATATACATATTGCTATTTTTACTTTAGTAAAGGATCTGAGTACTTCTTCCATCACAGGCTCGCTCCATCTTTTTACTCATACTCTGCAACTATACTCCATTTCCATGTGTTTTTTATTCCCTCTTCACCTTAATATCTCCCCCTCTGTGGTAGTCATTTTTCTCCTCTTTTCCTTCTTTATCAATTTTTCCTCTTGCCTTTCTCTTTGCTTTCCTTGCCCATTTCCCACACCCCGTCTCTGCACTGAGCTCTCTCCATCACTTTCATCCTCAGACCTGAATCACTTTATCTTTTATTTCTCTCATCTCTCTGCCTCCCCTCGCTGTGTCTCTCTTTCTCTCCCGGAGGAGTAGTAATGGGATGATGGGTGGGTGGGCGGTCAATAGGAGTTTTGCCATGCAGCAGAGTCCTATCTCACCTCCCACCACCTCCTGCAGCCATCCATCTCCATAAGTACAGACTGACTGGGAAGCCTCAGCGTTTCAGACCTACATGCACATGCTTACACTGAATGCAAAAAAGTGCACACCTAACACAATCCACACAAAAAGTGGAAAGTGGTGAGAAAGAAAGCACACTGTAAGGAGAAAGACTTGAAAAATGTACTTTATCACAAATAGATTCAAATGAACACAACGCTAGAAACACATTGACCTCGTATGAGCACAGTCATAAAACATGCTTTTATAACTTTACCTACTTCACCTAACCAGACACCCACACTTGTACTAGGATGATCTCCTTTTCCTCTTTCTTGATATCACTCGCTCTATTTCCTTCAATCTCTCTCCTTAGACAAACCCAGAAGCAATTTGTCCCTGCAAAGCTCACCTAATAGCAGCCTGAAATCGATGTCTTTAAGGCAAAGGCCTCTTGCCTCAGAAAGCCTGCAGCCCAGCTCTTCCACCAAGGCTTTAAATCACTAGATTATTGGTTTTATGAGTGTGACCCATGTGGAAATAATTGCTAATGTTCCAAGAGTAACCAGTGGAAAGGTGGGTAATGGGGCAATTTATAAATTCTGATTGTAATACATGGAAATCATCCAGGCCATCTCCTCACTGTTATTTTATGGCTGCTCATAAAAGCAGGCCAAGCAGCACAATAGTTGCAAACGACCACAGCTTTTAAAATCAATACTGCTGTCGCAAACGCTGTTGTAGCTGCTCATTTGTTGTTTGAAGAGAGGGAAGCCTTTAGGACAAAGAGCAGCAAATCAAATTGTGACAAATATGTTATCTAAAAGCTGGTTATGAATAATGTATATTTGGAATCATTTCAGAAGTTATTAAATAATCAAAATTTTTCTACAGAGAAGCCCATATGGCTTGGCAAGTGTTCAAGTTAGAGACCCACTTGCATCTGAGACTTTACTGGCAGACCTAAATCCAGTCCAAATTTAGACTAATCAGGATGGGCAGAATTCTCACGTGTCTAAAGGGCTGTCTACACTAAGAACAATACCTATACATTTTTATTTTTTAAAAAT
>NW_023339663.1:7145110-7150406 GCF_004916995.1 Morone saxatilis
TTAGGCTGCAAATCACACATGAAAAACATAATTTTACCTAAGACATAGTGCCAAATGATCTGAATTCTGATCTGTTTCTCTGCGCAACATATAGCAGTAACACGTCATCAATAACTTTATACATTTTCCTATTAAGCTGCTGACACAGCTGGACCATGTACGTCCTTGGTTTCATCATAATCAGAATCAGTTTTATTGCCAAGTAGGTTTTCACATACAAGGAATTTGCTTTGGTACATAACAGTGCAGAGAGACAATCTATACAAATATAAAAAGAGACAATATGTACAGCACCGTTATTTAAATAAATGAATGAAGAGCTGTACAGTTTGTGCAGTAATGTGCAAGTTCGCAGTACAGCACATAAAGGATATTTGCAATGTGTAAGATATATTCCGAGACATATATACTGTGATAATCATCACAGTACAAAAATATGTATTTTGAGGCAAGTTTCTACAGCTGTGATTTATGCTTCTGGCTGGCATCTTCGCCATAGCAGAGGTTAGGTTGCTGTGGCTCATGGGTACTGTAGTATTTAGAGCCATCAACGTATATCAACCTGACAGAAAGTAACTTCTCAGAAGTTTAACTAAAATTAAATTGCTGGGTGTTTTTTGTCTGGTACAGCATACATATTCTCCTTTAAGAAAAACTTATAAACCGTAAGGGAGAAATTCACATATAATAAAGCAGTAACGTCACTATCTCTTCCTGCACCTTAGCTTGTTGAACGAGCGACCAAATAAACATTGACCAAGGAAAAGTGCACTGTTAACATCAGTTTGTAGGCTTGAAAGCTAATTAGCTGGTCAGCTGCAGCTGCATAAACCTACTAGCAAATGTCACTGTGGTCAGTTTAGATGCTGTGTGGTCTTTACTCTTAAACACCACTGCAAACAAAACACTGCCCATCACTTGTAAGCTACAGTGCAAGTCTGTTTAAGTTTGTCTATATTCCCCTGCTGGAGCTCAGCCAACCGGCAGATGTCCTTCAAACACGGACAGCGACGCCCCTCTTCAGCCAGCTAAGATGAAAAGGAAAAGATTTCTATAATAAAAAACGTATTATAGGTTTTATCTGTTCAAAGTTTGACTCTACTTGAGTTGGACATAACACAAGCCTATAATATCATTAACTATCATTACCATCCCCAATCCAGGGGACTCCCATGGTGCTATGCAGTGGTGTGGTGTGACCTTTCCACTAGGTGCATTATTTACTAATTTAACATTTAATCGAAATTACTTTGTTAATGAAGAGTTAGGGTTATCCAATATCCAGACTATGAATAGGCCGCATGAATTCTTTTACCACTTTGGATAAAATTAATCTCCTAATGCAGTGAACTGTCACATTTAAGCAAAAGTCGTTTTTCATTTTATATATATTTGCCATCGTTGTTGCTGCTTGCCGGTCTGACCAGCTAGCTTCTAGCTACTTGAGCAGTGTTGTCAGGTTGGTTCAAAAACATCGTTAGAACATGAATATAGAAAAGAAACGAGAGAAATACCCACGCTAATTTTTTACAGACACAATCCATCCTAAAGCCGCAGTAACTGGTCGGAAAATCACAAAATCGCTTCTTCGCCATAATGTTTTCCGCCCCAGATCTATTTATTTTTCGGCATGCAGTGTCAACCAATCAGGGCCCACCATGAAAAAGCCGAACATATTAAACACATACAGTCGATGAGTAGTGAAAAGTACAGCCTTTCAGCAGGCAGCACTTTTTTCATTATTCATCACACATTTTTGCAATAATGTATTTTTTATGTGAGAGTAACAACTGAAATGTATACACACACACAACAATAACAATGTCATTAAAATATATATTTCATAATTGGAATCGCAGGAAGAGCAGCGCTCTTAATGGACCACACGCCACTGGTGCTACGCCAAAAGACATTGATTACCACTCAAACAAAACTTTTAAAAACACATTTCGGAACTTGCAACTCCTCGCCCCCTCACCAAACCTTATTCTTTTTTTTTTTTTTTTACCACTTATGCCTTTCACCTCTGTGCTCTGAGGTGAAAAGCAGCTCCCGAGTTGAGTGTGTGTCCTGCACAGATACCACCTGCTGTGTGGCTCTACAGCAGACCAGAGAGAGACAGAACAGAGAGTAAATGGAGGTCTCTGGCCTTAAGCCTAATGACACCCCACTCCTTTCCTCTTTCAAGCCTCACCACAGTTTCGGTCTGCCCTCCTTTGGTCCAGTCAGCAGGACACCGCAAATAGCCCATTCCCTCTCTCTATGGCTCCCATAACCATACAGGCGTGCATGGGAGCCTGGTAATTTTCCACTACAGCTAGAAAGTGTGTTTGTGTGGGATGTGTGTTTGTGTGGGTGTTTGCGTGGTCTTGCTTATAAGAGCACATACCCATGAGTATATATTTATCTTATTAATATCTGTCCACATGTATTTGCATGTTTGTAAATAAACATTTGTACAGCACGTAATCACATGCAAATCTAAAAAGTGGAAATGAACAAGTGTGTGTTGTTGTGTGTGTGTGTGTGTGGGCAGTCCAGATGGGCTCCAGCTGCTCTACCTTTGTCTTAGTTGTGTGTGCCTGAGTGTGTGTGGATGCACAGATAGCTTTCCTCCCTCCCCGTCAAACACACGCGCACACACACACAGCTTAGAAAAACTCATTCTAACACTGGCATCACACGTGCACACACACTTTGGTAATAGTAAGTTGTGTGAATGCAGAACTGTCTCCGTGTGGTAATACTGTGTGTGTCACACAACCCCACCCTAAACAGACAAAAATGTGAACCTCATGACTCACATACACACTCAGACTTGTACCCTCTTTGCATCTAAATGCACACAATGTGCTGTTCACCTTCCATTTTAAGACATTTTAAAGAAGTTTACACACACAACTTCCTTAATATTGAAAACACACCCTTGATAGAGTCAAAAGGAGAAGTCAAAACAGGCCACAGATGCATTTGGTTCTAGTGTGGTTAATAAAAGCTCTGGGGTAACGGTTTGAGGCAGCATCTAATTCAGTACACATTCAGTTAGAGGGAAGCCACAATGCTTGTGGGTGGTCCAGGGCCTGTCAGCACTGCCATTTTGTCTTCTGATGTCACATGTTTAGATTTAAGGCTCAATTTGCTCTCCTTTCCCCATGCTGCAGCAACTAAATGTGCTCAGAAGTAAAGGATAAGTGAAAGGAATCCAAAGGCAGAGAGGGGAAGTCCAAAATGTAAAGATTCTTCTTCAGGAATATAAAACAGATGAGCTTATTGGCTTTTGGGATGTTTTTGCTTTAGGCCCCCTGTATAGATATAAATGTTGCCTAAAAGCGGTGAGAATGCTATTCTGGTTTTACAAGACAAATAACACAAACAGAGAAATGAGAAAGCAAGAGCTTGTAGCTTTTTCAGTGCATTGACAAAAAAAAAAAGTAATTTGATCCACCCTTGAGAAATTCAATAAGGCACGGAGATCTAAATCTAAAATCTCTCAGCTTCACTATTCCATCAAATGCATCGATGTGATTTCATATCTCCAAAACCTCTGCGAGCTCCTGATGAAGAGTAATCCATCTTCATCAGAAAACAATATGATGAACAATCCCTCTAATGTATTGATGTTGACAACTTAGCCATGAGATTGTCATTGCGGGTTTGTGGGCGAGCAGCGCAGCAAAAACAATGTGCTATCAATGCATTCTATAAGGCACGGTTTGCAAAAAGACGGAAACCAATACATCTAAATCTTGCAAGTGTGTGCACACATTCACACACACCTCCACTGCTCTATTTTACACATTTGAAATACAGTGTGTCATCTTGCACATCGATGCACATTTACACACCCACAGCGGTGTGTGCACGCAGTCAAACACACTCAAACAGTTTCCATCCCACTTTTGTTCTTCGTCTTGGTTGCGGTGTATTATAGGTCACAGTTATGCAATTGTGTAGGGGTAGCCTATTTTCTCCAAACCTCTCTCACCCTTGTCTTTCTTCCTCTTCGTTTCTCTTTCTCTCTTAAAATGTGAACTTTTGCAACAACAACAAAAAAAGAATTTACTCTAGAGCAGCAACAATTATTGATTAATCATTTAGATTATTTTTTAAAGCAAAAATGAATGACATTGATCATCAGTGTGACCTTTTGGAAATATAGATTTTTTTTTTTACTATTTTCAGACAATTTTTGGACTATTTTGTGTCCAAAACTTGACAATGCTAAAAGATGAACTGACGGCTAAAAACAATGCACAAATGTTGACCATTATTAATTATATAATTCTGCACAATGTTTTCTAGCTTTTACTTGCAGCTCTGCCGTGTGGTCGACAGTGGCTTCCAACCACGTCAGCCAGACTAGAAGAGCACGTCTGCTTTCTTGCACACATCGGTGACCACACGCGCACACAAAAACATATCAGATATGAAAGATGTAAGTAGTGTGTGAACCAATTTGTATGTTTCTCTAGGCATGTGCGTGTATGTGTGAAAGTGTTCTGACACTTTGCTCTACAAACTGCAGCACTTAGCAGTGGGAAGATAAGACAAAACTCATCTGCTTCCATTATGACTTATCAGCTAGATTACCTTAACAACTCTGACAGCGTTGCACATGCACAGATAACGAATAAGTTCAGTTTAGTTCAGCAATGGGCAAACATGCAGATGACACATGTTTGAGTAACATGAGTATATGTAGAAAAGACAAATGCGGAGTGAAGGGTGAAGCAATGTGTTGCTCTTCCTGCTATTTACTGGCGATCAATTCACACGATCTCATAAGCCAAAAATATGTCCAACTATGAATGGAAATCTATTGGGATAATTTGTGGTTGTTCAGAATATTATTTGTACTTAGTCGTCAAGAATTTCCAATATAATAAACAACACACAAATTAACAGAAAAAACAGTTGATGTTTTTTTTTTGTGCCAGTTTTGCTCATTATGTTTGTGTGGGAGACGTCTGTTTGGAAGAATAAACAAGATTCTACTTCCCCTCCCCGTTTGCAACTAGTTCCAGTTACATTCATCTGATTTAGTTTGGCTGGTAGGGGGAGTCAATTTGCATCCTGCTTCAGTCTTTATTGAGAAGAAAGAGGAAAAGAATCATAGTGAACAACGTCTCACCAGTTGCCATGACAACCCACTATACCCAATAACCCGTGGAAAAAGAAAAAAAAAAGTGTGTGTAGCCGTCACACACATAGGAGCACTCTGTTGGCCATGGTTTGGGGGCAGAGGCAAATCTTGTTTACAGCGCAGAGACTCGCTCATATACACACACACACACAC
>NW_023339663.1:7150506-7152476 GCF_004916995.1 Morone saxatilis
CCAGAGAATACAGTAACCCACAACTGCATGTGGTGTTACAGTTTCTACGTCAGATATCCGGATTGAAACAAGCTCTTTAACACAATGAGAAACTACAAGAAATACAAAAAAAGGAAAGAAAACACTTCATTTAACGTTTGCTTAAAAGCTGTTTTAAACTGTCGAGAAGAGGGTGCAAAGTGCAGACTGCTCCTTACAATTATTCCGGTAGGTCTGTGTTTGAAGCGTAAAGGGGTTTTAGTGCAGCAGGAGGAGGAGGAGGAGAGCTCTGGGTTTAGAGAGGCTGCTACTTGTGGCTTTTGGGTTTGCGGGCTTTTGTATAAGATATAACGGTTCAGTTTCCCTGTCAGCATATTTAGGCCATGTAAGCCACTACTGGGGTTGTGAGACAACAGACATGCTGAGAACAAAAAGATGTGCCATAAAAATAGTCACGATGGTTTGTAATTCATTGCATCTGCGAGAAAGAGATTTGATAAGATTTTTAACTTATCAGTCCAAGTGTTATGTGCAGCAAACACTGAGCATGACATGTAGAAAAAACATAATGAATAAAATGTTTTACAATGTTTTACATGTCACATATTAATTTGTCAATAAAGAAAAAGTTTACAGTAATTACATATGCTGTTCAGGCTAATCAATACGGATGCAGTAATACACTGATTACTGTTAATGTGTTGTGGTCGTCCACGCTGTGATGTGGCGATACATGTGTTTGATTAATCAACAGCTCTGCTTGTAACCCTTGAAAAGTACCTAGACGTTGCATTTAACACCTCCTGAACAGTGATAAAAACTTAGCGTAGTTCCAGGAACTCGCACCCACAGCAGGTGAATACCAGTGGAAACAAAACCTGTGAAAATGCCTACATGTTACATTACAGAAAATACATCATTGTATAGACTGGCCTTCACCAAGCCTGGGTATTATTTGGTAGGTAAGTTAGGACACATTTTCTACTGGATGATGGCAAATGTGTGTAGAAGGATGTGGTTTCACATAAACTTAATTGCTGTCTCTACGATGGTACCAAACTGGAGTCGTCAGTCATTAGTTCTGCCCAGTTCAGCTCTTGTGACTGCCGTAAAACATATCTTTAACAATGCATTGCTTTCACACTCAACCTACTCCAAATTGGCCAACTCAGAAAATTACACCGCAGAACATAGCACAAGACAGACACACATACCACAATAAGGCATGTATGACAACTCACTCAGAAGATGAAAACAGTTGTCTGTGGTTGTTTGAGAGAAGCATCCTCCCCGGCGGGTGGACATTAAAAAAAGATCTGATTCATATTAGGGTTTCACGCTTTAGATCAAGGTTTGCTAAAAAACACTTTTTTGTCCTTGAGTCAAGACATCACGACATCTAACATGAAGTGTAATCAATGTGGACATAAAATCTGTGTCTCATGATTCTTATGGTACTGAATATTCTTGCTATTTCACAGCGTGTTGGTACTCGGGTCAAAATCCTGTTCTGAATGTGTACAACATGCAGTCGTAGGAGATTAAGTTGCTTTGCGCATAAATGTCGCCAAACAATTACCATTTTGCTGCACAGTAGACAATAAGTTGACAGTAGCACAAAGTGTGGCCCAGAATCATATTCCTACTGATTAGAAATGCACAAACAGTAGATTTTATACTGTATACAGCCCCCGGTATGGACTAAAAACTGCCAGCAAAATCCGCAAATTAAAATGTAAAGCTGGTCTAAGCACCACCTTGATGAAATCCCATATTAAGCCGAGCAGGGAGTCAATGTGCACTGGAGGGAATGAGAGTGAAGCCAAGCCAACAGGGAGTTCTGCCTCCTATCTCGTCCCCCTTCCCTCTTTTTCTCTACTATCATTACCTTGTCTGTCACTCCACACGCAATTTCCTCCCATTTCTCTCCCTGATCTCTCCTTTTACTGGCTATCTTTATAACCTCTCCTTGCTTACCCTCTCCCCTTCCT
>NW_023339663.1:7152503-7179033 GCF_004916995.1 Morone saxatilis
CTGTACATCTCCCGCTCCCCCAATTTATTCTTTTTCCTCTTTCCCCTCATTTCCCTCCACCTTCCACCTTCCCTCAGGTTGTTTCCTCCTCTCTCTCTCTATCTGTAGGTGCCACATCTGGCAGCTTTCAGCTCCAGACTAGGCTGCCTGGCTGGGAGAGAGAGAGTGAGATAATCGGGCTAATCCCTCCGTCATCCCAGAGGCTATCACGCTACTCTATAACCCCCTAATCCCTCTAATTCCCTCACACTCTGCAGTCATCCTCGCTGTCAGACACATTGGGATCCTTATCGCCAGGCAAGAGCTGCAGGCACTGTGTGTGTGTGTGTGTGCGTTCATGTGTGTGTCTGTGTGTGTGTCTCAGTTTCTTCCTTTTAATCAGTGAGGGATGTCTGTGGCCTTGCAGCCAGACTGACCTGACCCGGGCTTTGAGGAACTTTGGCAAACGGATAAACAAACCATCTCAATGCAAAATGAGGAATACATCCAGAAGATAAACACTCTCCCTCCGTCTTTGTGCTTTTGATGCTTCCAATTAAAGTGCTGTATGACAATGTTATCCCCCACCCTCCTCCTCCTCCCACTCTCTTTCTCTCGCTCTTTTTTTTCTGAGTGAGGGCGGGTGCAGATGCGAAGGAGTGCAGTCACAAAGAGCTGAATATCTGCAAGCACACCGTGATCAATAAACACATTTTACACACTGATTTGCTGGAGATGGAAGGGGGGGTGGGTTGGAAGGCAATAACAGCTCCAGGACTGGACCTCGGATTGCCAACAGTTGATCACATCATCATAGGTTTATTGATTGACGTATCAAAGGAACCTGGGCAGGATGGGACGTAGCACTTCATCTAAGCAGAGCTGGGATAATTGAGTTCTTGTTATCTGGTGTAAGTAAGAAGCTGAACAGACGGGACAACAACGGATGCTCCAGTTGTGTTTATCAGCTGCATCACTGAATGCCCTTTGAACTTTGAGAAAAGTAGTCCCACAGGGACTGGCTGCAGGGTGGGCGAGGGGTTAGCAGGTTATTTTCTCCTGGATGTTCTCACCAGGGTATTCTGCGTGTGTGTGTGTGTGTGTGTTATTGATCGTGCTCCTATTTAACAGCTGTGTTGTTTATCATGCTTGCTGCTCTGTAGGTGCCAGCAGATTGCATTATTGGAATTTGGCCATGTGCCTGTGAATATCTATCAGTCTGTTTATCAATCTGTTAGAGATGGGGGATATGGCAAAACATTTTCACAATATTTTTTAAATTTCTGATATCAATATATATCACAATGTGAACTAAGTCACTATTTCTGTTGAGCTCTAAGACTCCCTTAATCCTAAAATTCCCTTTTAGTAGATTAAGAGCCCAAAAAATGACCAAGAAGTGTATGAGCTCATTTCTTTCTAAAAAAAACCCAGATATTAATGTTATAGTTTAAGTGTTTTTCTTTGTGCTTCACTGTTTCGTCCACTTTGAGTCCAAATGGGGCTTTAAGAAGTCAAAGTCTCTGTCTAATGATTATTTTCATTGTGGATTAATAAAATAGAAATTTTCTCACTTAACAAATGTATCTAATTGTTTAGTTTGTAACAAAACATTTCATGCCTGTGGAGGTGCATAGGCGAATAAGTCGACAATACAGAACAAAAGACTCATGCAGGCTGTTGTTCTGAATCATTTTGTTTATAAAATGTCAAAAATTCAATAAAATCGTAATTGATTTAAAAAGCATTTGAATAACCTAAAAATATTCTTAAAAAGTAACTAAACTTAGGCATTTTACTTAAAAAATGACAATTAATCGATTATCAAAATAAATAAATGATCAACTAATTGATTAATTGACTAATGACCACCAATGTCTTGTTACCTCATTTATCCACAAAAATGCGGTTTAGGTTATGGTTAGCCTACGATTCAGACTACATGAAGAAAAAACACATCCACGAACACTAAGATGTTACAATAATTTCAATAATTCGGGGGTTAAAAAAAACTGGTTAATGGCTGGTTTACGGTTTTATCTTGCCCTGTGTAGCAAAACAGTTAATTTTCTATAAGAATATCTAATATCTAATGCTTTAACATTTATGTAAACAGGCCAATAACGGAAAACAAGGTCAATATGAGTGCAACGATTGAGCGATTGGGTGACGCAGTGTTTATAGCCTGTCTATCTATCTATGGACACATTATTCCATTACCTAGTCGTAGAAAAGATGAGAAGACGAAGAGTTCACAAGTTCTATCCCTTGCCTCTTACATGCTCCTTTTTATTCAGTGTCACCAGTGAAATGTGGCATCTGATGACACTTCCACCCACTCTCTGACAACTCTGTGGGGCTGTGGCAGTGATGTGAGCTCTGGCATTGTGGCTAATGCTAGAGATTGAGGAGGGCTCCTGCAAGAGAGACAGCTCATCAAGCTGGGGAGCCAGCCAAGTGGAGTGTGACAAATCTCCATTTACCATCGGCGCACGGGGGCAAGGGTAAAATTAGAAACTCCGCCGCTTCTAACTCCCCGCTGCTAATTCCATTTCGTGCAAATTAATAAGTGTTTTTGTCCTCCTCCCCTCACTCCACCCCCGCCCCTCGTTCTCTCACACTCTCACTCCCTCCCTCATCTGCTCTCCTTGACGAATTGCATTATCTCAAGGAAAAAAAAAGAAGCTCATACACTAGTAATGAGACATTGTTAGGCAAATCCCAAGTCAGTTCCAGCATTGTTTATGGAATAAATGCCTGATTATCAGCTTGAGAAGTGTGTCTCTGTGTGTGAGAGAGGGAAAAAAACTGCACTGCTGTTGGCTGCAGGGCAAGATACAACTTGTTATATGCTGTTGTTGTTCTTTTGTCATCATCATTACCGTTTCCTATTTGACAAGAAAACACTCCTGATAATTTGGCAGTTCATTACAAGAAATGACCCACTGTGAATTGAAGCAAGCCGTGGAATGCAGCAGTATGTTAATGGTCCTCTGGTGAAGTGTTCTCTTGGAAATGGATAGATTTCCCTGTGAAATGTATGCTAATTTACATATTTTGTTCACTGGGAATACAATTTTTGGATGGTGGCATTCTCAGATACAGAAACCTGAAGATTAGCTTCACAAGTAAAATGAACACTGTTCAACTCAAACTGTTGCCCCTTCCACCATTTTCTGTTCTGCTGATTCTTCTTATGTATGCAGATGAAAATTAGAGAGCCAAAGTGAAACTGGAACTTCCAAGTTTTGTTCCTGTTTTTGAAAACCTCATTCAAAAACACACAGATGTGGTGACCTGGTGGCCTAGACGTGCACTATATACGTGCAGTCCTATGTTCGGTTTATGGCCCAGACCTTTACTGCATGTCATACTCACCTCTCATGCTCCATGTTTTCCTGACTTTAAGTACACTATCTAAAACTGTCCCAGTGATGGTATTTTTTTCAAAAAAGGATGTAAAATCTCTGCTTATATAATATTTTTGTTTATAGCACACTTCAATGAACCCGATTTCCAATAAGTCCCAGACCATGGCAGGTTAAATTTCACCAGCTCAAAGGAAAAGTTAGTCCATCAGTGGCCTCGACTAGTTCAGACATGACTGTAATAACTGTTACCATCAGGACAGAGAGGTATAAGGAGTTGAACAGTGTAAAAGAGTGAGGTTTTATTGTTCTTCCCATTATGCTGACAACTGCGGGAATGCAGCATTAGAAGAGAGCGTAAACTTTAATGGGAGCTGTAGTTTTCTTTCTATGTATTGTAGGTTTCTGTATGTATAAATGTATAGTAAAAAACAGGAACACGTTTTCTTCCTGTGAAAAACAAAGCAAAGAAATGCTCAATATCTCGCTAGCATCGTCAAAAGTTAACACCCACCAAGAAAGGTTTGGCCAAAAAATAAATTGGGGTCACCCGCCAGGGGTCTGGTACATTATTTGGAGTCACAACATACCAGCCAGTTCAGTACATCGCTGTGTTTCTTATGTGTATGTGTGGCTGAGACCAATGTGACCCTCACTGTCCACCTTCCCTGTCGTGAGGTCAGCGAATCAAATCAAAGCAGCTTAGAGACTATTTGGCTCCTTCTACACAATGTCTTTTTGCTGTAAAAAAACATCTGTGTTACATGTTGTTAGAGATGTGGTGACACATTTCTAGTGTTAAGCCACCCAAAAAGAAAGAAAGATAAGTCACGGAGGTCTGCGTTTTTGTGAGAGGTGGAGTCTGCCCCAAGATCCTGGCTACAATATGGAGCTCAAAATGGTGTTTTATAGCCGGTAGAAACTATTTTTAGCTAGTAAATCTAAAATTTTGGTTACAGTATGAATAACTGTTATAGCAGCAGCCTAGAAGTGAACAATACAACTCTTAGTGTGACTGATTTTTCACCTGTAATTGGTTCAGTTTTGCGCTGCCCTTCTTCACATTCTAGCAGCTTTCTCATGTCGAATGCTTAACACAGAAAGAAGAAAGTTGGGAGTAACTAATAAAATCTTCAGAAATAGTTAATGATCAATCATCGCAGCCTAAGCACCCACTCATATCTTGGCAGTGCCCAGAGATTTACAGTAGTGCTTGAACCCATCTTCCTAATAGGCCAGCGATTAGCAGGCTACAGTGGAAGGAAAACAGACCAGATCAATAGAGCACCAGAGAGAATCAATGGGCTGCTCCATAGTGGGTCTCCACGGCTGCTGCCTCCCATCAGGCTCCTTTTATAGCTTTGTTAGTCTACCATTAACTATCATCATAAAACATGCATTTCTGCACTGTCACAAAAAGTGATGTGTTAATGTTGGGTTGCTAATGAATCTGAATGCACCAGCCATGAATGTGGTTCTGTTTCATTACACTGTTTTATACGTCAAGTGAAGAAAAGGTTATTCTTGATGAAATGTAAATCGGCAGGTCTGAATATGCAGTGTGATTTAATGTTTTTCCACTAGCCTGCCACTGGTCTGTATAATAGGATAATGTCATGGTGTGTTGCTCCAGAAATTTTGAAACAAGTACGCCATTTGTATTTGAGTGTTTCCATTGTGACATTGTCAAACTATGAATATATTCCACAAAGTTTAGTTGTTACTGTCAATAATTTCCTCACATTTTAGTCATTAAATACCAATTGTTATTGGAGACGTCTGATTCAATAATTTAAGCAGCTTATCATGGTAGAAAAATACTTTTGATATTACTAATAACTACGCAAAGTGGAAAAGTCAAAGTACGTACGAGAGGTCACTACCCCATAAAACAAGCAGCCAGCAATGATTTCCACTGATAATCAGCATAGTGGCATTTCCTATGAAAAGATGAGTAGGCACTCAAGCATTTATCTGAGAAAAATCATGTTCATATTGCGATCTTTTCATACAGCTCATACTGTTTCATTCTGAAGTTGCTCAGAGTGGTGTGACAAACCATGATAACACTGGTGCAGCCGAATCACTTGAAGGATGTTAATTTGCTAGCCACAAACTACTGAAATTCTTCACACAGATTTTTAATAATGTAGATGACTCACAGAGAGCCTCAAAAGATGCACATATTGCATCAGACTTTTCCTGGAAGCACAGTTACCACCACAGGAAAAGACAAATTTCATGTCCTTCTGTCAACAGCTAAATGTTCCCTGGTAAAAATTTACATACTGTATGTGCTCATATTTCTGGGTAATGATCAACCTGAAAGTTGCATGAAATA
The DNA here is from genome assembly GCF_004916995.1 of Morone saxatilis. Classification (NCBI taxonomy): domain Eukaryota; kingdom Metazoa; phylum Chordata; class Actinopteri; family Moronidae; genus Morone; species Morone saxatilis. Next base: position 7,158,192 of record NW_023339663.1, read on the forward strand.
TGTCGTAACCTTAATTTGATTGATTGTACATCTGTTTTTGGTTCACAATGTACAAGTTTAAACCTTAAGAATAAAGCTGGACCGGCAGAGGAACACAAACACATAACCCTGACACATTATCACTTCATGTTTCTGGCACCCGAACAATATTCCCAAAGTCTAATATTCACTGGTACATCGGTTACCATGACAGCCCTACGTGACTAAACATAAAACAAATCAGCCACCTCAAATATCACTGTAGAAACAAAACATTTCTAGTTAAACTATTTTTGAGCATTTAATGACTTATTGGACATTCAAGAGGAGAAAAATGAAGGGAGAGAGAGATGAAGATCATGCAACAATATCATCCAACATGGAGACACAGCATGGCACTCAAAATGTAAATAAAATCAGGTAATGTTGGAATTTGTCTCTTCTTTTATTAATCGTTTAGTCAATTAAATGTCAGAAAATATAAATCTCAATTTCACACAGTTGTGGGTGACATCTTCAAATTACTTAATCATTTGTTGTTTCTTTTAACATAGAGATATATTATCATTCAAACGAGAAACTCTTCACATTTGAGAAGCTGGAACCAGAGATTGTTTGGTATTTCTAACTTGAAGAATGTCTTAAACTAATAATTTATCATCAATATTGCTGCTTTTTCATCAACCCCACGACTCAAAATTTACTTTTTGTTTTAGTTGAACCTCTTTACTCTTCATTTTCCTCGGGTGAAAAAAAAACAGGGATTTAAATTTAACCCCCGGCTCCAAAACAGGTGTCAGTGGACAGCAGAGCCGATCACCTGACTAGGAAGATACCAGTCGGCAGGTGCCTTAATAATTCAATACAAGTTCTATTCGCAATCACAATATCAGTGCTCGCTGAGCCGTTTGTAGACTATCCCTCAGGCCTCAATAGTTATTAAAGACAGAAATTATATATTCATAACACAGGATATTGCTGCTTGTTTATTTATAGCTTGCTTCCATTTTTCAGTGGTATTTTGTCAGTCGACTTCCAAGCTATCTACCTTGCTTTGCCTTGGGCCATATATACCGCTCCCTCCCCAACTCACCCAAAAAGGGGGGGAAAAAAACCTTAGGAATGGCTAAATTGAAAGTGCGCTTTTTCCATTATTTTCAGGTTGGACCACAGCCAAGCTATTTCCTTGTTTGCTTGTGCCCAGACTTTGCAATGAGGATGTTTCTTTCTTTCGCTGCCTTACAGACGGCTTGTTTGGTTCAGCTGCTGTCAAGGGACTGCAGAGGATGCTGGAGAGCGTGGGTCTAACATTGTTCGCTGTAGTCAGGGGCTCCCAAGGACAAGATGATATTATCACACTCAGACAGATGTGTGTTTGTGTGCATTTGTGCATGCAAGCAACAGCAACTTTTTGTTTTCTGTTATGTTTTTAAAATGAAAATATGTAAGATATTTTCTATTAAAGCAGCAAAGACTTGAAATACAATATATGAAAAAATGAATATAAATAAGGAAAACAGTCATGTTGTTTCCGAAATTGAGTGCAATTTTTTGTTTCATTTGGTGATAAAATGTACTTTGCCACTCCATACTTTGTCCTTTGCTGCGCCTTTGTTTACCCCACTGCAACACAGGCATCCTGCTGGACACGCAGTCAGTCTGTCATCCCAAAATGTTGGCGCCAATGAACTGTGGCAATAAGCTTTACGCAAGCCAACAACCAGAATCCCCAATGAGCCAAAAAGCGACTTTCACACATTTAACAGAACCCCCCACATCTGAGATATTCTATCCCCTTTCCCTTTCCAAAAAGCTGTTGTCACAGCACATTTGCTCCTACTTAGCACTCAACATTCACATAGAGACAGTGAAATCCTTGTTGTTCAGAGTGATTAACAGGAGGAGAAGGGAAAAAACATTTCCTAAAAAATGGCTGCCTTCCAAAAGACATTTGTCTTCATTTGTCAAAGGTGAGCCACTCTGTTCTGCTGTGCAGGGTAGTTTGACTCCGAAAGAAGCAAGTTGGCTCAGTATTGACGAGTCAATCAGCAAAGGTCAGCAGGTTTAGGGGAAGTGGGACACCTGAGCGGGACTTAATCTCCTTCGTCCTTTAAGTGAAGTATTTTGGATGAATAAGCAGGTGCTGGAAAGCTATTACCTACCCACCTCCCTGGTTTGTCATCAGCCAAGGGCAGAAGGGCCTGGAGAAATGCCAACCTGCGTCTACGAACACACACACACACACTCTTACATTTGCAGGAGGGCCAGACGTTGGCACCTGCCATTTTGACTCTTTGATAGGCATCTAATGTAACCTCCCTCTGCTCCTTTACCTCTCCTCTCCAACTCACACCCTCTCCCCAGAGACATGAACAAATCAAAGTAATGGGTGTACAGCTGCAGCCTGTGTCCGCTGCTGGATAGCTGACATAATTGTCACACCCCCTCTCTGCTGCTTAATGGAGACAGTGTGCACATTTGACATCCAAGTGCACCAATTCCCTAAGTGACATGACAGTTTTCACGACTCCACGGGCCTCAAGAGTGTTGGAAGTTTCCAAATTTGTAGTCAATTGAACAGTAGTTTACAGATGATTGCACTGTGTCTAGTAACATCTATGAGATGTTCGAATTTATGAAGTGAGGCAAAGGGCTTCAATGTCTGAAAGAGGGTTTCACTTCACTAGTAGAAATCTGCAAGGCAGTCCGCGCTGTGGACATTATAAATTGGTATAAAACATTACAGAGATGTTGAATGAGAAATAACATGACTGTCCAAGATTGAACAACATTCAAAATGGAAAGGAAAAGAAAAGGATGACGTGTGTTTGTTTAAAACAAAATGTTCCAAGTGAAATGTGACAGCAGGGTGGATCTGTGTCTGCATCATGGCTGCCAGTGGCAAGATGTTAATAAAACATGATTTTGACTATGTATGACTGAAGCTGCTCACTTTAACTGCTAGACAAATAGGTTTCACACACACATTTTCTTGGCTGTCACAGATGTGGAGGTCAGGAGAGCTGGGGTCAAACTGAGAGTCTGCAGAGAGGGTTTGGTGATGTCAGTCCATTCCCAGTGGAGAAAACCTGCACTTAACTATCAAAAGTCCCAAGAATAACAGAAATAGATCGCACCATGGAAGGGCAAACATCAGGACAATGAAGCCTTTCATAATCCTGGCAATCTACCTATAAAAATATAGATTTTTTTCTGATTTTGTTATAGTGCCAGATAAAACCCCCAAACCCTCAAAGGTCTTTTGTTGAGTTGAACTTTAATTCAGAAACATTCTTATAGTATTTATCCTCTCCAGCTAAAGAAAAAACCACCCACTTGTCACCATACACTCCTCAACTACTAGCACAGTGGTGCTTTGAGCTAACATGCTCACTATAACAATGCTAATATTCGGATATTTATCAGGTATAATGTTTACCACTTTCACAATCTTAGTTTAGCATATTAGCATGCTAACATTTGCCAATAGGCACTAAACACAAAGCACATTTGAGGCTGATGGGCATGTCATTAGTCTTGCAGGCACGGACAAAAAAGTTCAAGAATAGCCAAAGTTATCACATTTTTCCACAAAGACTAACTGTCAGAGGGATCTCCAAAGTCAGAGGGACACATCGTCTAGGAGCCGCGAATGTCCGTGCAAAAGTTTGTGACAATGCATCTGATAGCTGTTGAGATATTTTACTGGATAAGTGAAAACATGCTTGTGGAGCAATAAGATAAGTCAGGGAATAACCAATTGTCAATTTCAATTTGCTAAAATGTTTCATAAATAGTACCTCTTTGTATCTGGGGGGTGAGTAGGTGAACTAAGGTCAAACATGCATGTCTTGTTATCTTTTACTATTTTGAGATATAAACTTTAAAAGTCAATTATATATATTCACAAAAAAAGTAAGTATTGTCAATAGCAGTTCTTTTACCCCTCGGTTTTGAATTGAATAATAAAATGAAATACATTAAGAGCTTTGCAGAGCAATAGGCTTAATACCTAAAAGCAGACACAGCTCTCCCATTAACTTTCTATAGAACAAGCGCTCATCAGATAAGAAAATGCTGAATGAATTAGCAATGTTGCCAAAGCAATATCTATAATTAGGACGAGGTGCCAGTGGTGAATGAACCCTGAGCTTGGCTCCTTCTGTCAAGCAATTAAGATTGAGGCAGACAAATCACTGTGTCAGAGGTTTGACTGAAGACGGGTCCAAATGCACAGCTGACGATGTAATGGCTTTCAAGTCGAGCGCGTTTTACTCCGCTGACAAAATTGTTTTGTTCGACACTTTTTTTTTGGTTCTACAGATTTAGCCGTTTAGTATCACTTAGAATTCTCCAGTGGCAGATGTTTGAGATTAAGAGGCAAATTTATGTGGAATGCTGTCTTATGCAAACATCAGCCATCATGAGCCAGGTAATTAGGTGCAGAAAAAGGGACGTTAAAGCTGTTCTCCATAAGTTATAGTTGTCTTTCTATAAACTGTCCTTTAGGTCACATCAACTGCATTTTCTTTGCCTACAAAGTACCTTCATTTGGAAGGGCTATTTGTTTTCCTTCTCTCACAATGAAAACAATGTATGTTCCCAATTTTTAAGTTCTCTTTAAACCTTATTGTTGTGGTATTTAGTAACAGATCTGTGTACCCTAATTTAGATGTTTACAGAAAGTTGTGACAGAGGAATGAATGCTTGTTCATTTTCAATTAGACAAAATAAACTGAGTTGCAATGTACAAAGGAAGCTTTCGTCAGTCAGTCCAAGTTGGACATTGATGTTACATGGAAGTGCCAATGGTGCTATTTAGCAACAAACTTTGTGGTAACAGCTGAAGTTATTTTCAATAAACTGCAGTTAATGAATGATTTAAAGCCTGTACACACTTGAGGTCTAACAACACAGGTGTTTCCACTTTTTGGCTGATTAGACCTCTTCTCAGGATTGTGTGCTCATGTGCAGACTGTGCTTTTTTTGGGGTGGGAGGACTTTTTCCATTTATTACATGGGACAGCTGAAGATAGACAGGAAAGGGGGTATATAGAGAGAGTGGATGATATAAAACTGCAAAACCAATTCATCCCGAAGGAACTGTTACGATCAACAGGCAAAATGTATCCATGCAAATGTTCCATGTAGAGTTCAACTTTGGCTAACTCTTTTTTTTTACCTTAAGGGGCAAAGTGCTGTAGAATTGGCCTCTCATTCAGCCGTTTACACACATACTCACACACTGATGGAAATGAAGCTGCCATGCAAAGGCACTGGTATGTCCAATGCATGGCGCAACTTAGGGTTTGAGGGGAAGTAAACAAAAAGGGAGAGACAAAATACAGAGAAGCTCCGGGCTTTGACATTTGTCATAGCCAAGCAGCAACCTCTGTGGCTGGCAAATGAAGTCAACACAGACGTACCAAAAACTGCAGTTCTTCAAATGGCCACTTGGGGCTGGCTACAGAAGTCAGTCAATCTCTATAAGGCCTCATATCAAAATGCCAGAGTTTACAGCCTGGTACAAAGAACTGTTTTCGTCTCTATAGCTTAATTCCCCATTGACAACTGTACAAGAGGACATTTTTTTTATCTAACTCACTCATTTATATTACATCAAAGCTTTAAAGTTTTACATAATTAAGGACATGACCGCTTTGAGTGACAGGTGGGTGCCGTCACAAGCTGCTGTTTTCAGTAACCAGGCTTCATTCAGCCCACCTCGGCTCCACCCACGCTCCACATCTTTGCCCACTTTTTGGATTAGCCGGGAGCCGACGGAGTCAGGACTGTCAAGACGGGCGGTGGCCAGACCGAACTGAGCATTACAACGGCTCTTCAGAAAACTATGGGTGACGTCACAAAGACAATGTCCATTTTTAATTATACAGTCTGTAAAAAATAAAATGGCTAATTGCTGTAGTACATTTACATATCCTTGTTGCAGGGCCCTGGTTTTGAGCATGTTGGCTCGCTGGCATTGGCTTACCTATTAGAACACAGAGCTTGGCCCAAGCATAGCTCCACGTAACTCAAACCTGAGTGGATATGTAATACCTGTGTGGGAGTGCAGGGCCTTTATGTAAAGGTACCACTGATTGAGCTCCAAACCAGTGTGCCAAGAGCTAAAATACTTAAATGCATTGTACTTCAACTGTGATTAAAGCAGTGAAAGACTGGCCAGTGTAATCAAAAGTGCTGCACTCTAATCACAGAGAATGACAAACAGCACACAAACACTAGGCATCTTTTTCTGCAAGCAGGTGAGATCTTTTTTTTCTTCTACAACAAATAAAAGTGTGTTGGAGTTTGTTTGGAATGTCTCTGGAAAAGGGATTTACCCGCCTGACTGAGGCTGTCTCTGGTGGTTTTCCTTCCTGCTGTTTACTTGACCTCGTCAAAGACTAAAGGAGAATACCACAGGTGGTTCTCAGGTCTGAAAACACACAAAGACCAACAAGACCTATCAGTACACAAGTGACCTCCTCTGGGTGAAAAAAAAAGGCCAGTAATAAACATAATAGACATAACAGTGCAACAACCTCGAGCAGGTTCTATTTAGTATCTCTTCCGTTTAACATATATTTCCAGAAACATGGGTAACATCAACAGGAGATAATTTATAAGACCAATTTAATAACTAAAATAATAGCTTTAACCACAGATTCACCTAATCTTAAACTTTATATTCACACGCAACTGCACTTGAATCTCCCTCCTTAAAAATAAATACCAGATAAGATCAAACAGGACAAAATATATCACAGGCATAAGCTATTCATAGTGCTGGGCGCAAACCGTGCTGTGCCCGACACTTACTAATCAAGAACCGCTTCCATGAAACATACATACATTTAGATACGCTCAGTGAAACAGTAGGCATACTTGAGTTCAAATAACTGCACCCTTCCTTTTAATGGAGAAAGAAGCACAGATGAAAAAGTAGTTGCTTGAATAAATAAATGAATAATGCACCAGTTAAAAAGCACACAGAGACAAATACAGTATGTGCTCATACAAGCGAGGAGGCATAAAATCAGCTCAGTGTGAGCGTGTATGTGTGTGTGTGTTAGCATCATATGCATAGCTATCGATATTAAATTTAAAAAGGGAATTACATTTCAGATAAAGAGCAAATCTTAAGTAAAATGTGTTGATCCACAAACCACAATTTCTTCTGTTAAGTGTTAAACATGTAAGAAAATGTAAACCTTGGAAAAAACTTCAGGCACTCTGCCTAATTGGTCCCCCTACGATATTTTCTTACAGATCCCTTGAAGATTTGTTGATATTAATATTTTATGAGCAAGATTCTGCAGACTCTGGCCAACTTTTGGAAATAAATGAGCTCAGATGAGGTTCCTAAATACCCCTGTCAGCATATGCAGCTAATGTACAGCAGTATGTATCACTAGTATGACCTGTACATTGTATTTGTGTTTGTTTGGGTGGATGAGCTCCACCTCAGTGTGTGTGGGTGTATCTATTTCCAAGCAGTCCTTGAATAAACTCACCCAGATGTACTTTTAACTGCACTTTGCACAGGGAGGAAAAGATATAAACTCAGAGAGTTTTACAAAGATCAATGAAAGGCAAGTTCATGCTCCCCTGGTGACAGAAATAGGGGATTAATATTATGTATGCACAGCCTGTCCTCTCTCAAAACTCCTGTGGTGGAAAAGACCAGCTTCACTGGCTTGAAGTGGGAAATAGGCAGTTGTATGGAGACAAGAGACCAGTTTAATCTTTACAGAGTAGCTCACTCAATTCATTTAACCTTAAAACCGAGGAAGAGAAAGATCTTGTATTAGTATTTTTCATTGTCGGGGTAGATTCGTTCTCTGTATATCCACTAAAACATTAATATGACTTTGGAAGGTTGATTCCGTCCAAAGTAAGCACACCAGGATTTCCCCCAACCTCAATATAAACTCCCAGCCAAAACAGACAAGTGTCTTCTATTATCTCTATTATATTCAGCCTCCATGGTGATATAACTTACCACAATCCAGGCCCCCATTCTAGCAGTTCTCACCAGTTTACTGTGAGCAATAGTGGTTTAGAATTTAAGGCGTTATTATTTCTTTCTTTAAAGATTTTCTGCAGACACACACTCTGAGGCAACCCATTGTTCCAGGTTATTCACCATCTGCATGGCTATTTCAGGTTTCTTTGATCAATAATATGTGAGAATCAGAAGGTGAAGGTGTGCCTGTCAGCGCACGTAGCTGTTGTCAGACATGTGGTACGCTCAACTCTGGGCACCTCTGGTAACAATAAAGCCATTCAGAGTTACTTCTAAAATGACCGACATCATGATGCAATTACCAATTTCCTTACAACCTTTAGATGAAACATGCATCGTCCACAGAGGATGTTTGACTGGTGATTAAAAAAACACCATCCTAGGTTAGATTACTTTCAGTGATTGTTTTTTGACAAGCTAAGGGGGTTTCTTTTTTCTGACACAGATTTGATTTTGTCCGTTTTATGCAGATAAAAGATAACCCTTAAAGAAAAACACTGACAGGGTTCCCATTCTTTTTAAGAAATCATTTTCCAAGACATTTTCCAGGAGTTTTTCTTAACAGCACTGGCTCACTAACGGTCGTATTTTTTACCAAAAGGTCTAGTATTGACGCATTTAACTCCAGCTTTGTTCTTTCTTTTTTTACTGATGCAGGGGTCATGATGAAGTGTCTCAGGTGGTCAGTGTTTATGGGACGTTTCCTGGCGCACTTAGCTGTTCTGACCGCAGCTGATTTATCCGCTACATCTCCAGTAAACTGACTACACTTTAATACAGTTTTCTTCTCACCGTAACATTAATTTGGCCACACCATGTAACAGTTTAAATCAAGTAGAATTTACAGGACAACATAGATTGTGTCCAACATATTTGGTCAGTTTAATCAATTTCCAGGTGTTTCCGTGACTAGAAAAGTAGTCTATAAATGTACAGTGGGACATGTGGGAACGTTGCACTGATATGAGAAATACAAACAACATCTAAGAACAGAATTTAGCCAGCTTTTTTGCAGCAATATAGAAAGTAATGTTTGGTGACTATGTTAAAACATGTGTATGGGATGCACTATTCTGCTTCTAAACACTTCTTACTCACTCTCCCATTTTTCTAGTTCAACTGTCACAGGTGCCAGAAGCTCACTGGGCAGAAAGAAATGCCTCATTTTCATTTGGCATTAAAGGACAACTCTTGTACAAGTTAGGTTTTATTTTTGTAGCTTTGCCCATTGGATCGATCAGCTATGACAGTGTACTTTGAAAAGTAACTGATGAGATCTTGGAACTTGGCAACTGAACTAAAAATGGATCCTATGTGGCAACACAGTCAGATAAAAAAACAGGTTATAAACAAGCTGCACGTTTGTCAAATGAAACTGAAGGTAGAATTACAACCCAGATTGTCTGTTGTAAACATCCATCTCAGCTTACAGTGCAATTTCTTGGTTAAACATCGACCCTGCTGTTTTTGCCATAGTTATGCAGACTCATTTTGTCATTTTGCTGTAAAATGACATAATGATAATTAGTAACATTATATGTACACTCACCTTTGGTTTTCCCTGTGAATAAAGTGGATGCTAAGCTGACTAAACTGTTGGCTTATCTGTCTTATCGAATGACGACTCTTGTTTTTGCCCTGTTGAACCCCTTTTTAGCCGACGGCACAATCTGAGTTCTCAGCAATTACTTTGATGAGTAAGAATGTTATCATAATTGATCAAATGTAATTTGATATCAAGATAATAGACAACTCAATCATGCCCCTGCAGTTACATCTGATGATTACATGTATTCTTGTAGTCTACAGTCTTCCCACATCGGGATTGTTTTTCACAGGAAGAGTAGATAAGTTGCATGTCTCTCTTTTATCAACAAAATCAGCACGTACTATACTTGACATTATAACATCATGTTCAAAGGTTACAAAGTTCGGAGGTTAATGTGCAACATGTACTTTTCCTTTACTGCACAAGAGGTCAACTCTCTAGTGGAAAGTGCAGTGATTTGAATTACCACAATAACATTTCTACCCCAAGGGCAGGCACCATCTCAACATAAACAGTGTATGAACTGCATATTACATACACATTCTCTATTATGTTGCATATGGCTGGCATTATCTGAGTCAGACCTGAGGTTATCTGGCAGATCAGTTCAGTGTGGATTTACACCTTTCACTGGCATGTGTAGTTCCTGATCCAGATCAGATAACCAGCTAAATGGAGTTAAATGTTTCTCAACTATTCTCTTCTTAACACTTACAAAACCTCTTTCTGTTTTAATATTATATGACCAACTCAAGAATGTTGTTGTGAAAAAATACCAAAACATATTTTGGAAAAATATATTCAAATGTTTCGGTAATGATTACGAGTGATCATCGAGGTAAAAGGGAGACAAATGTGGGAGATGGAGGAGAGAAATCTGCATTAGAAATGGAAGAAAGCCAGGAGGGAAAAAATAGCAACTCAGGGGGCAAAGAAAGCATAAACACAGGAAATTATTCATAGACTGAAAGTTGTGTTATTCGCAGGCTTGGCACAAACATTGAACGAACACGACTGAACACTCACACACGCACGCATACATAAACACTTGCTTGGCTTTGCGCACCGTGTTCGGGAGACACATCTCTAGAGTGCGGTGCCGTCTTCCACTCTGCTCAATATTGCATGAGCCTCCACTAAAGTTGAACCCTGCCTTTTGTTTTAGTTAAGCAGCAAAATAAATAGAGCATAGCCGCGGCATCATAGGGACAATTAAATAAACAGCAGCACAGGGTTTTAGGAGACATTGTCGTGCTAATCACTCGCTGCACTGAGAGCAGTGTGCTGTGGTACAATTAAATCACAGCCATTTATTAAACTGTAAACTAAAGCCTGGGAAAAAAGAGAAGGGGATTAGGGAAATATTTTCTTTCTAAATGTGTAACATGGGCACTGAGCATGCATCACTGTAAAATGGTGAAGAGATTGTGATTGTGTGTGTGTGTGTGTGTGTGTGTGTGTGTGTGTGTGCGATATAGGCACTTTTCAAGCTTGAGACTTTAAAACAGCACAAGGGATATTTGAAATAATAACTGATGCAAAACAGCGGATTTGAAAAGGGATTTATTCGGTTCTGCATCACAACTGGTGAGTCAGCCTTTATTCCATAAACCAAAGCTTATCTGTCTGTTAGGATGGGTTTGATAATACTGTAGCAAAGAATAGACAGGATAGGAGAGAGGGGGTGAATTCACACGCACGTTTATGTGGGTGTATCATGTTTGCGTTTTTCTATGCTGTAGCATACTAGGAGCTAGCATGATAAAATGGAACAGATCGTATCATTTGTAATATGATTAAGGCTTGATGACCTGTTTTGAATGGAGCATAATAAGCACAGTGCTCGCAAATTGCACTAGACAGCAGAGGAAATGGGTGAAAGAGACCACCAGCCATTAGTTACTAACCCACTCATCTGGCAATCAACCATGTACTGTAATGTGATGGAATACCATGTTGTAAAATGTTGAAAGGGTTGCCAGCGCTTTGAGCTAATGCTAACGTCAGCATGCTCACAATAACAATGCTAATGCAGTGTTTACCAGAGAATTTACTTGTGGTGGTGGGTGGCGCAGCATGTGACGGCGCGGTAGGGGTGGAAAATATGACCTAAAATCAGTTTGTTTTTTACGGTGATCGTATTACATCGCGGTATCTACACACATTCCTCTACATATACATATTTAAATGTGTAGGATTATGTGTTTATTGGCTCCAAACAGGGGTTAAAATGAGGTAAAGGCCTACATGTGCTTTTGAGAGGAGTAGCCTGCCCCATAATGAAGGTTACTTATTAAATGTGAATCATTCTCAGAGTTACAAAAGGGGCAGGATTAGGCATTAGGTTTTTCCTTCCCTGAATCAAGGGTCCAAGGACAGAGGGTGGGCAATATAAATAAATTTGACTTGACGTAAAAATGTTTGAAAGAATACATTACCCTATTTCTAGTAGGTTATTATTTCACCATTTTAATTCTACTTAATTCTCCACCCTATTTTAGTGTTTAGTGGTTTTCCCTTTTCCTTTTTCACCCCCGCCGTCTCTTTCTTTTACTGTCTCCTTGTCCAGCCTGCTCTCACTCCCAGCTCATCAAATACTGCCACTTGGGCAGTGGCTTTACGCTCAGCATGTTTTATAAAACCACAAAACTTATTCCCGTTTTCACAGTAGCAAGGGAGCCGCATGTGGAGGAGGCTCGCTGTTAATGATGATCAAAATCAACGTGGTACCGTATCCAAGTGTTTTCAATGTCGCTTTAACTGGTGGTCTGTACATGTTTTAAATATTCACTGTGCCCGCGTCTTAATGTAACACCAGAGAACATCTCTGTCTGTGTTACTTTGAAGAGCATGTACGATTTTCAGTTGACTGTAGATAGTGGGAAGAGAAGAGTGAGGGGGTGACTGTCCATTAGTTAATAGATTACGGATGGCGTTGTTTTCTTAGACGGAAAAAAAAAAAAAAAGCTAAAATGGGTCTGCAAATATATTTGGGGGACCAGTAATTAACATGGGCCTGCCCAAGTAAAGCCTATAAGTGGAAGTATGTAACCATGTTAACCATCTTAGTTTAGCGTGTTAGCATGATAACATTTTCTAATTACCACTAAACATAAAATAGAGCTGAGGCCGATGGAAATCTCATTAGTTTTGCAGATATTTGTTTATAAACAAAGTATTGGACCAATTTAAATTTTGACCAGATGATGGACGCAACATGGAACATAAGATAATTCATCCAGAGGCGAACATGAATGTATCTACCAAATTTAATGGCAATCCATTCAACAGACATTTAACTCAACCAAACCAAAAACCAAAGTCAGTGGGATACATCGTCTGCGGACCATGAATACCCGTCGCTAGCATGGCTATAAAGATCATTCTACTGACAGGCCGATAAACAAACACAAAGACAATAAAATCACAAATTATTGGTGATGCCTACTTAAGTACTCGTTAAGAAGTGAGTTCTTGCAGTGTTGTATAGAAACAACAATACGGTGTCAATCTGTATTAATATTCCAGGCCTTCAGAAAGCGTCCTCAATTAAAATGATGTCAGTGAATGTGTCTTTCGTTTATTACAAGTGACAACACTCCACTACAATTAGCCATCCATTCACTCAGATATACATCGTTTCCATTATTTGATTGTATTTGCTTCAAAGCAGATGCAACAAGTACATAATTATGGCTGTAATTAAGCTGCAAAAAAACACAAGCCCTGCCACATGAGCACCTTTGAAACAATGAGTGCTCGATTCATTAGCATCTGCTGTAAGCTTATTAATCATCTAACAGGCAATTAGCAAGCTGTTACCATTGGCGGCTGGTATGTAAATATATTCCTGGGTTAATTTCTTCCTCAGATAATAAAGGAAACATTATGAAAATGAGCTCTGCCACTATGTAAATGATCTATGCCGTTAATTGCTCTGCACTGTTTCAACTTGGACCAGCAAATAGCAGTGTGATGGGCTGGCACTGAGGTTATATGCCAGGCTGCCGGGGGAATGAAACTGGTAGGCATCACACTGCAGCCTGCATGACAATTTATGGGGTGTTCAAATGCCTTCCGCCAGCCCTTCTGTCAAATAGATAATAAACCTTGGCTAGCAGAGGTGGGCCCAGAGGGACTGGCCATGTGTGAAAGAGTGGGGGAGTAAAAGCAATATATGGAGAAAAAAAAAAGACTGTGTGTGTTTCTAGTCCTCATACGCACAGAATGAGTCCACTCCACATACTCACAACAGCAGCATATATAACACCCAGGATAGTTATTGGGAAAATGACAGCAAAAAAATACCTAACCAGGGTAACTCACACAAATACGCACTATTTTCCATTAGCAAATTAGTCTTCACTGCACATGTGCACATGTCCATGCCATGGCTACACTAACAGGATATCAAGCCATGCTGAGAGGATTTTCTGGCAATCTACTGCTGAATTCACAGCACAACAGCACTAATGACACTCGGGCCCGACATCCATCATGGCAATGTTCATAAAGCCTGTGCCAACATGTAGCTTCCCTTCGGCCCTTGGTGCTAATCTATGCAGTGCAGGAGCGGAGAAGCCATTACAGCTCTGAATACATGATGAGGCTCACAGCTAATACTCCTCTCCACACCGGGGGGAGGTTGGAGGACGAGAGGCAATATAATTGAGGCCAGGAGGCAGATTGTGATCTATTGACATTAAGCTAGGGCTCTTAATCTGACAGTTGTCCCCTCAGAGATGTTGACAGACAGCTGGGTGGGCAGCCACAGCCTTTTGCATGGATGCATGCCACGTAGCCATGACTATAATATTATTCACAACCTCAACCCCCACACCCAGTGTCAGTCGTCTCTCTGTTTAACATGAATATATCAGGAGACTGTTGACTGTGCATCAACGAACAAAAGACAAAGTGATGAGCAAAAATTGTATTAGCTTCCAGTGCTACACAGATATGTAAAAATGCATACTTGTGCTCAAAGATTACTGTCTCATAAGTTAACTGCTTGTTTCTTACATTATACTAACAAAATGACAAACAACCTTATGGTACAGGATAAGTACAAGGCCTCTACTGTAGCAGATAAAAGTATATTGTAATGACCTGTTCAAATTCAATTATGTGTCATCTGGGTCTCAGGGCAGTTGTTATGGGGATTTTCACACTGTTTTCTGTCATTTTACAGACAAAATAATTCATACATTAATTAAGAAAATAACTAACAGTTTAATTGATAATGATAATAATTGTTAGTTGTTGACATTTTATGGACTAAACAATAAATCAAGAAGATTTGAGTGATCTTTGGTTGCAGCCCTACATGAATATAAAGGCCACGCTGTAATAAAATAGTTATATCATACTAACACACAGGCTACTGATCAACCACACTTTGTGCACAAGCACACAGACATACTGTATGCAAACAGTGTGAAATTCTACCATTTCTAAATTTCACACACATTGCCATGTGAAAGAAAAGAAACACACACAAACTCTCACACAAACCGCTCTCCTGTCTGTGGTGTGCAGCCAATTACATTACGTCGCTGAGTCACATGCTAAATGGCTTCACCACTTAAGTGTTCCCAAATGGCAGCCATTTTTTCCACTGTCTTGGGTGCACCGGGCAGTGATGTGTGGCCCAATCAGCAGCAACACGGAGCCCTTGTATATTTAAATATGCGTGACTACAGGGCATGTTATTCTCCCCACATGTTCCCTGGTCTGCCTGTAGAGCGTACTGATTTATTGATGCTCAGTGACATGGGGAGGAGATAGCAGATAGCGTAGCGGGAATCCAATGCACCACAACTGATGTGAAAAGCAGCCCAGCGTCTGAAATCATTTGCAGTTGCACTCCCAAGGCCCCAGTGATTTAAAGAGACATACTTCAGAGGGCCTCGGTGCCTGGCAGGGAAATGTAGTCACATCACATTAGAACCAAAGACATGCAAATAAATGCTGGGCCAGTGGAATCAATCCAGGCACATCACTGTTTCAAGGTTTCATTTTGAGTCCAAGATACTTCATAGTGGGCTATTGAGTTTCATTTTGCACAGCCCTTGTGCCTACATAACAGCATGTTTGAACATCATTTAATGGCACAAGTACCTTGAATTGTCAGGCTGAACCAGTCCACAGGAAAAATTCCCCATGTATCTAAAAACAGGCTCATTTGTGACAGCCACATTGACGGAAACTTCGACCTCTCCTTTTAAAATCCTCTACCGTGCAATCAATGTGGAGTTTGAGTAATGCCAGGCCCATTAGAGCCAACCAAATTGCTGCGGGAGGCAGGGAAAGAGTGTCATCTATTGTGGGAAACGATTGCTTAATATAGCAGCAGGGGCTTGAAGGAGTGCTTACCAGAGCACAATCCACTAAAATCAATAGCAACAGTCAGGCTATATTGTTTCAAACGAGGAAAAAGTGCGGCTACGATAAAAAGCACTCAATATTGGTGTCTGGGCTGGTGAGACGCTGAGTCAGGAGTCAGGAGTAAGTAATGCAGTGCTGGAGGGAAAGATGGAGGGATGAAGGGATAAAGAGGGAGAAACACTATGAGCAAGCTACGTCCATCCTGAAGGTCAGGAAACTTTTCAGGTTACAGACGTTACAGATTTAATCTGAGCCCACCCATCTATTTTTTATTCTACAATTAATGAGCTTTTGAATTATTTTTGATTTTATTTATATATTTTTAATTTAGACGGGCAGGCTGACATGAAACAGTCTATTTCATGTAATGTCTTGCATGTTATAGTCTTATATAAGTCTTACAATAAAAAGCCACTCCATGCAGTTTATTCTGTTAACAACTGCAATCCAGTTTCTCTTCACGTGGGCGTGCCTCCAGTCACTCCTGTGTGATGGGTTTTTCTTTTCTTTTTTTTTGTATTTTAAAAAAGTACTTATCCGGTGCCTTAAGGTTGTCTGAGATTTTAGAAGTACAATGTCAGACAGGAGCAATTAGCCTCTACTCATCTCTATGGAAATCCCTTGTAAAAAATTACCCCAAGAAAGCCCAGAAAATATGATTAATTCTTTTCACACCTGTCTCCAGCACTGGTTAAGTCTGTATGAAGAGTCTCTCTGTATGAATTTCAGGTTTAGAGAAAGAATTTACCGCTGCCTGTGTAGATAAAAACAGCTTATTCTTAACGTAACAAAAACGTCTTATTTTCAGATGATTATACACTAATGAAAACATACCTGTGAATATTATATCCCATTTCCACCAACAGAGAAGAAAAAATAGGTTATTCGTCAGTGCCTTTCACAACAACCCATTTGATTCTCCAAATATGCCACCCCTATGGTTGAAGAATGCTAAAACCTGCACATTAATTGATTATCTACAAACACAATGCTGACATCATAAATTGTACATACAGTAGAAACAATAAAACATTATTATTCATCTGGAGATGTGTTTCTGGCCACCTAGCAAATGTAACTATAATCCTCCTTTCCCCTTTTAGCTCAATTGTGGTCTCCACCAACTCCTAATGGAAATATGTTGGTCTATATATATTGCTAAGTGCTCCATTACGTCCAGATGCTTGGTGCTAACTTAGTCTGTCTGCTGTTTGATGCTGGGTAGGTAATGTGTTTTAGGAGAGCTGCTGAGCAAACCTAAACTAAAACTGAACCAAGGAGCTAGAAGATGCTAAAGCGCTCTGTAGGGCTGAGTAGAGTTCAGTCTGGTTAAAATTCTCTGTGGGTTTGTCACAATGAACGACCTCTTTAAGACTGCATAAGCATAGTCAATTGCCTCATTGTTAATATAAAAATATTGATTAAAGCAGCTTTAATTGAAGCAACTGAAACCACTTGGCTACGGTTAGGTTAAGATTGTGCTTAGAAGATGGGACACAAACTGCCGTCTATGTTGATTTGACATTCAAAACAGAGGTTTCGCTGTAATATTCACTACTTCCTCATTTCCTACTGAAAGGGTGCAACTATTACAAGCACAACCACAAGCAGTTGCTTGTCAGAGAACATGTTTACAATCTTCAAACAACTACTACTGTTGTCTTTTATTAGACAGTCTCGTTGCTCCAGCAGAATTCAAGCCTTCAGTTGTAAGTTCTTATTTATCAATGAGTTGTTATTCCAATATTCCTCAGGTTTGTTTATATCTAACTCACTACCATTTATTTAAGATATTTTTACATGCTGCTTAAGAAACTTAAGTAAATTTCATTGGTTAGAAAAAACTAGCATTCCACACACAAACCAAAAATTCATTGTGATTCCCTATTCCCAGTTTTTGTGTTTTGACTGAAGCCGGATGTCTCTTTGAGCTCCAGCCTCGAGTCCAGCTCAACTCATCAGTATGTATGTGCCCTCTTCATCTCTCCCACAAAAACAGAGGCAGCAGGATGAGAGAGCGAACAGGATCCCTCAATAAAACAGAGCTGGATGGGGCTTTGTGAAGCCACATTCCCTTCATTCTGGACCTGATATTTGTTGAGCGCAGACAGCAGACTCTTCAAAGGCAGGGAACATTCCTGCAGGCCTCCTCAGATCTGAGACTGGGCTGCCCTCACTGCACCCATCATACACATCCCCACACACACATACATTAAACATTCAGTCCCTTATTTCGTCAAAAAAAAAAATTCATTAGTGCGCCTCAGGTTGATGAATAGTTGTGGAAAATATATCAAATAATGGAACAATTGTTTTGAGGTGTCTAATTTTGAAGAGCAAAACCACTATAATTAGCTTGTTTTGGTGAACTACACAGCCTGCTGGAGACATCAGTCAGATATACAAAGTAAAAGACAACCTTAACTTTCAGACTGAATATTTAGAAAATATATATATATATATATATAGTTTTTACAATACAATTTAAATATTTTTTGCGATTATTTAAGATACCTAAGAACTGTGTGCATATATTAGGGCAAAGACTAACAGTGAGAGTCAGACGTGGGGGAGGAAGTCCAGAAACTAAGAACAAACAACTACACAAATGCACTAGAACAATATGAATTTCCATCAGTAGAAACTTGTCTTACAAAGTAATCTGTCTGACAAAACTGTTTGTACCTTCTTCCCTTTTTAAGGAAAGGATTTCCTCACACCAGGTCCTGGCAGGTTGTGGCTCCACAGCTTTACAGTGACTAAATTCATCTCTGTTAAGTAACACTACATTCTTGAATGTCATCTGAGTCATCTTCTACTTTTCTTCATTGCATCCACTTCAGTCATCACTGAGTAATTAATATTTAACCACTGTAGCTATACTGTAACAGTGACAGATGTACATTAATTTTCTGAGAAAAAAAACTGAAGCATAGCCTGAAGGTGCGTGACTACATGCTGCTCACTGTAAGCAGATTAGCAGTAGTTCTGCCAGGGCATAGAGACAGCACTAACAGCATATTAGCCCTGTTGCTTTGCTTACTTCAGGGCTCAGCTTCCTGGAGGCTACTAAATTAGCATTAGCCAGTGCAGCAATACGCAATTAAGCCCAGTCTGCTCCATGTCACCGGCTGATGAATGCCATGCAAAGTCATGCTAATTGGCTTAGCACTAAGCCTGTCTGAAGTGTGCTAGGTAGTGGCACTGGTTTATGACTGATACACAAATCTGGCCTCATCAAAAAGATGCCCAGACAGCCTAACCTTGGCTTTAGTTGTACATGAGTGATTGATTCATTCAGGAGCTACTCAACAGTGGATGATTGAGGTTTCTCAATGAGGCAGTCAGATTGTGGCGGGCGGACTGCCGGTTCAAAATCACAGCCGAATCACGGAAACCTGCAAGAGAAAGGTGAAGGAGAAACACCCTTCCCTCCCTGAACAACCACTGCCACAGTATCTCTAAGCCACGTACATGACCTCTGATCTCTGTGGTGAGCACTTCCAGTAAACAGCTTATACTGAGGTGTGTACTACACCAATATGAAGCAGAAATAAAACGATCAGCCAGTCTGTAAATGTATTTTGCTGGCATACATGCCAGTAAACTACAGGATATAATGCAGCATGAAATAAATGCACAACATTGTTAAATTGCAGGCAGCTTGTGGGGCATTTCTCACTTTTTTCTCTTCATCCTGTTAAGATATTTCAGGAAAACTTTCAAGGACATGAATTTGTATCTGCTTCTCTATGACTGCCTCTTTGCAGTCTCTTCACCTGCCAAATTTGGGTATTACATTCAGCATTTTTCAGGGAGGGCAACAAATCTGAATTTATTTGAAAGGGATGATGTGTACAGGTGTGAATATGGAGAGAAGAAACTCTTGCTTGATCTCCTCTTGTCTGCCAACACGCTGACAGCGTCTGCCTTTCCAGGAACATATTAGCATTCCTGCAGCGCACACCAATCCCAATACTCCTTGTTGGGTCAGAGAAAATCAAAGCGGTGCACATCTGAGGAATATCAGAGAGGGGACGCATAGATTAGTGCCCACGGGTTGTATCGCTAATTAAAGAATAAGAGGGAAAATGGTGCTTGGCTGCTCTCTAAGGATAGCCTGCTGTCAAGTGATTGGCTTCAGGTAATCAATAGGCTCCTTGGGTGGGAGAGGCTGCAAGATCGGAGGAAGATGAATTCTGAATAAAAATAAATTTGCATCTGTGAGGGAAGTGAATTACTGATTTGAGTTTTTTTTTTTTTTGGGGGGGGGGGTGAAATAGAAAGTATGAAATCAATAAGGAATAGAGGGATAATGATTAGACCCATGCATTTTCCAAAAATGATTCTTCTTTATGGCCACAGTCATGCAGTAGGGTCTACCTCTAAGGATGCATAGATATATCCTTCCAGCAAAATGTGTGTTTAAAAATTGTTAGAAAATTTCAAACCTTTATCTTATAAATGCGTATTTGGTGAATAGCTCCTACATAAGATCGTCGTAAAAGTAATTTAACACTTACTTCTCAAAGTGTAAAAATAACTAAAACGTGGCTGGTACTATACAATCAATACAGAATACAACTGAAAGGTTTCGTCAGATAAAAGAAAGAAAAGCCAGCAACGAGAATAGGGATAAGATAACATGCTCTGCTGTTCAGGGAACAAAGGAGGCAGTCCTGGTGCATTTACAAATTAAGATTGCTTATCTGCACGATGGGATAAATAGAAAATTTTTAACCTGTTGCACCTTAATTTTAGAAAACTTGTACTTCTGACTGGAGGAGATTCAAAATTTCCTTGAAGAGAAAATGGTCCTGGTATTTGGCTTTCTGTGTGATTTGGGTTATGTAAAGAATATCTAACAGAGAAGGCAAGTTTATATCCATCAGTTATTT
>NW_023339663.1:7179133-7214003 GCF_004916995.1 Morone saxatilis
AAAAAAAAAAAAAAAAGGAAAGGGAGCAAGGAAAAAAATGTGAAGAAGAAATTCCCCGTGGTACTCATTAAAATTCAGCAGTACAGCAACACCCCCCTCGCTTTGCTCTTCTTCCTCCCCCTCTCTCTCTTTTTCTCCTTCCTCCGTCTGTTCCAACAGCCATCGTCTCGCCTTGTTGCCTCCCTGCATGCCTCCCTGGACTGTCCATGATCATTCTGATGAATTCATAAAACTTGCTGCATTCTTGATTGAGATGGAGCAGTGGAGAAAACAAGAGTGATGGAGAGAAGAAAAGCAATATCCACAAGCTGAGAGGAGGGGAAGAGAGGACTGTGGGGGAGGTGAAGAAGTGAATGTGTTTGGGAGTGATGGGATGCAGAGATAACAAGAGGAGAGGGGATGAGGGTAGCAGCTATAGGCTTTGCAATATTAATCTATAGTGCAAAGATAAAAGACAGGTGAGCACTCCAAGTGAAGGCAGGATTTCCTTTAGTTGAGAGTGAATGCAGGGCACGTTATTGAAAGAGCTGCCATTTTTTAACCAATACCAAACTTTCCTTGACTTGAATCTGCCTGCTTCACTAAAATCCCTCAAGAGTGGGCCAAAGACAGAGCTCATAACACCCAGGATCAGATCACACAAGGCACTCCCTTGAAGCCACATGGTGGAGAGATGCAATATTAAACCACCTGGTATCATTTGAAGTTATTCAGTTTGTTTACACACATATGAACAATTCGATCATAACCAGATTAAGGCAATATGCCCATAACAAAACAATTTGACTGTGTTGGTCAATTATTATTGATATAATTTCAAGCACAGCACAATTAATAAATCTACAATTCCTTTGGGGAAAAATTAAAATGAAGCTGCTCTCTCAACTAACAAACTCCTTCTACTTTTACTCTCTTAGGGTAAAAACACACAGAATGTTGCACAGCCCATTATAGTTGAGGCGCACCATCTCGTCTAAAATAAAGAGCAACTGTGCTCACAGAGTGGAGAAGAAATTATTACACTTTTATGAAACACAATATAAAGCCTCAAAAGAAATAAGCAGAATGCCACACATCTAGTGAGTGAGTGACTTATTAATTAATTCATCTAGTAATTACGTTGACAATGAGACGAGGTGAGTCGCAAGCGTTCTATTTCAGCTCAGGTGACGATGATTTATCAAGCACATTGTGCATTCGCTTTGCAGAAATGACTGACAGTAACGTGCCATAATGTCAGGAACAAATACTTTGTGACTTATGTGATCAGTGATAAATGTGATCAGATGTTATACATATAATATTATATAATATTTTATACACACACACTTTTTTCCAGCTGCATTTGGATTGACAGTTTGATGGATCAACCCACAGGCAGCCAAGTGGGTGAGGTGTTGGTGGTTCCTGGCGTCTTTGCGGGGTCTTGTTTGTGTTTATGTCGTCATTTTGTTGCACTTACTGAGATTTTTCTGAAACCACACATCCCTCTAGATGTTAAACTACTTATCAAACATATAAATTCTAGTTACTGGGAAAATCTGGTTCTCTACAAGGCCACGTAAACACTTTAATCATACAATTACCTTGATCTTGTTATTTACAATAATCTATAGTGTTTATATGAACATACTGAGAAGTGCCCTGAGCCACATTAGATTTGTCCAGCTCATTTCCTCTCTGCTACATCAAGCAGCTGCTATGAGCCCAGAGCAGTGGCAAGCACTTACTGTCAAGCTATGTATATACATATATTTGCGCCATCCCCTCCATCTGTTTGCATCTTCTCTGCAGTGTAGGTGCATGAATCCGTTAATCAGTTCATGTGTGATATTAACTGCATAAGTAGAATCATATTCACAGTTCCTGTTATTCATGCTTTCACACATGAATCTCACATCCATGAGAAGACACAGGAAGTGTGGGGGGAAATATGTAACAAGTGAAGGTCAGGTGAGGCCATGTAAAGTCTGTTCTCTATCCAGGTGTGTTTCCAAATGTAGAGAGAGCCTACAGTAGATTTATGCCTTCTACAGCTGACTGCAGTAAACTGAAAAAGGTTTACAGAGCCAGAGTCAGAGGTAGACATTGATTAGGCATCCGACCCCTGCCATTAAGCAAGTCTATGCCAGCTCCATTTGATAGGAAGAAAGACACTGACTAAGGGATAAAAAACTATGAGATATAAATAATAAATCTACTGTAACAAAGAAGCCTTATATGGTCCAAAACATCCATAACACAACTGTGGAGAGCATGTGAGCACTGTGCTTACACAGCAGGTCAATGTGGTGCTAAAAATGGAAGAATAATCACTTTTCAATCTTATAGATGATGATCTAGAAGATGGTGGGGTTGTCATTTAAACACATGCAGTGGGATTGTTGATCTAATATATTTTTCTTAGGCGTGTAAATCTCCATACTAAGTACATGTTGTGACAGGATAAAGAAGATCCACTCTTGGCTGAACATCCATATTATAAATACACATTAGTTGAGGCCTGACTCAGGCCATATGTTTGATATGTTTGTTTATATATTTTCTTCTTGACATGTAACCAATGTTGAGCTTTCCTCAATCACCCAGTCATTTGGAAACAAACTGTACTTGACTAACAAACGGTTGATATGACACTCAAGAGGCCAAATGTGTTACCTCAAGGCCAAACATCCATTAAACTCATTTTATTTTCTTTTTTTGATGCCCTTTCAACACCAAAACCACCCTCACTCACATACACAGAGCAGATAACACATACTTTCCATTTCCCTATGGTTGTTTCTCAGCCTTTGAATTACACACACTGACTAATTGACCAACAGCCTGGTGCAGAATCTATCCCAAGAGAGACAACAGCAAGACGAAGAGAGGAGGCTGGTTAGGCACAATCACAATGGGAACGGACTTAATGATGTGCTGAACATCAAAAAAAATCCTTAATAAGCTGAGAAATTCTCTCCCTTGCAAACAACTTGTCTTTAAACATACTGTATATGTTTCTTTAGAAAAGCGCAATTAGACAATTACACTAAAAAGTATAAATATCATTAAGACATATTCAGAGCTAATTAATTTAGAGGATGTAGCATTCTCATGTGGGGAAAGAAACGGAAAATACAGAAATAATAGATACGGCGAATGCATTCCATTTTCTTTTTGTTAATTTGCAGACTTCCCGCTGGGAGAGGTAAAATAACCCCCAGCCAGACTTTTTTCTTTTGCTGTTAATAATAATAGAATTGCTTTTTCAAGCTAGGCAAATACTGAGCCTGATTTGCATAGCTTAGGATGTGCATCGCTGCAGAAAAAGGGCCAAAATGTCCTTAAAAGCCACAGGAGCTTCAGTATGTTTTTGTTTTGGTTTTGATACCCCCCTTTTTTTTACTTTAATGTGCTAATAAGTTGTCAGAGGCAGTTCTCTGGATTTTGGCACAGGCACATAGAAACACTTTCTCATTACTCCTTTATCAGCACTGCCTTTTCACAACTCCTCTTTCTCACTGCCATTCTCACCTGTCTCTCACCCACAGCCCCTTTTCGTCTCCCCCTCTGTCTCCCAGGGGAAAAATGCCCAGACTTCTCTCATGACAGATCTGTTCCCTGCAGATTTGAACTGCACACCCTGCCTCTCTTCAAGGTGACAGACTGTTGTATCCCCAATTCTCCCCTATAGCACGCCTCGATGTCTTTCTCACATTTTCTTCAACACAAAGCACACACGTTCCCCCACAGATCAAACACCATCTTATCCCTATAAACTATATCAAAGAATAGCTGGGAACGAGTACGAGGGAGTGAACTCGTCGAGCTGCCACAGGGCACTGTATAAATTATCATGTAAATACAGATGCACCTGTGTACTCTATTTGTATTTGTCAGAGATGAACGGATTTTTTGGGGGAAAGATGAAGTGAACTTCAGTTAAATAGAAGGATGTGTTAAGGTTTACTTTAGATTGGCTTCAGATTTAGTTGGGGTTATGCAAGTATTTAGAGATGGAAGAGACTTCAATATATTGTGTTTATTGAAGTCTCTTCTATAGCCACACTAGCAGCTCTAAGAGGCTGCAATTAAACACAGAAGTGCTTTGAGCTAAATGCTAAGAACAGCATTTTAACATGCTGATCATTATCTTAGTTTAGCATGTAAGCATGCTAACAATTGCTAATCATCACTAAACACAAAATACATCTGAGGCTGTTGAGAGTGTCATTAGTTTTTTAAGTGTTTTGCCATAACCGAAAGTATTTAACAAATCCAAATGTTTGACCTGATGATGGCACTGAAGGAAAAGTTGTGTGTCCTGTATTCATGGTCATTTAGATATTTTTTGTTCCATTATGAGTAAATATTGTATTTAGTCAAAAACTATTCTTAAAGATGTTATTTATAAGTCACATGACTAATCAATGGAGGAAAACCTGCCTAGATAGCCAAAAAAACGTAATTAGCTTTGAACGCAGCTTTCACCTAGTGCTAGTGTTAGAATAGTGGTTTATAATAAATTATGACAAAACAATACAAGAAGTTTGACATGAACACCAAAATAAATAAATCATCTCAGAACAATAGCAATGGTGACAGAGGAAGGGCCACAGAGAGAGAGGAAAGTAGATGTCTGATGTCCATCATTTTCACTTGCATGCCTGTACAAACAGGACAATCTTACAAGAGAAAAGTCCATTTCACCTGCAAATCAGACACATTTATGTGCTAAATGAGGCGTGCTGACAGAGCACGATCCTCCCCTTCAGGGTTTCAGAGAGTTTTAACAAGACACATGAAAGTATCCACGATGTCCACTCTCCCCTCTTATCCATCCCAACCAATAAAGGTGAAGCAGCAGGAGCTCGTGATGAGACTTATCTTTCTGCTTTTTTCTCTCTCTTCACCTCAAGCTAGTCAGAGCGGGTTAGCGTCTCACCCCAATGTGTTCATAATTCAAATGGCAAAGCCGTCTGTCGCAGTGACGTGCCATGTATTATTCAGCACAACACTTTCCTCCTGCAAACAGACAAATTGAGAACTATTATGGTGGCACTAAGGCAAAAAGCAAACAATCAATATGGCAGACATTAATTGCTTAATTAAAAGACAAAACAAATGAAGTTGACAATGAAGACGAAGTCACTATATTGGCAGCTGTACATTAAACTGATTCAGGTTGACTTACAGCTGGAACAACTGCATGTTTAACAAATGTGTCTGCTGTATTATAGACGTGTATCAGTGCCTGAAATGGGCTCATACTCACTCAGAGTATGAGCACTTTGTTCCACTTTTTCTTATTATCTACTGCCACTATTTTCTGTATTATTTAGCAATTATTCAGATAAATGTTTCCTTGCTGTCACACAGATTGTATGACTGGGGAATACTTTAAAAGGAGAAAATATTGTGATATTTGTAGTAAATGAAAGTTTAAACATTTCACTTTAACTTGTAAACATTGTTATTGTAAAACCACAAATGAGAACAAATAAATCAATTGCTATTTATTGATCATTCTGGTCAAATAAAAGAACAATCCTATGCACGACTGGATCCTTCAGTGTAAACTCAGTCCATTGATTAAATCTGACTTACTGCTTCGAGGTCAAATAGTGTAATGGTCTGGGTGTGTGCATAGGCCTTTTGTTTGATAATCTGGGTCAATACTGCCGATACAATCACGGGTAGGGGTACGAGGTGAGGTAGCAGGACGTGGCCTCGCCTCCAGGTTGATTAAAGGCCGACTATAATCCCAGACAGACTCTGAGAGTCTCCATGGACAAACACGAGAGAATCAACACTACTTTTATCAGGTGCCCACTCTGCTCCACAGTGATCAATCAAATAGCGATCAAAGAGAGTGGTCCCAGAAAACAGGAAGCTCCCATGTTTTCCAGTGGAAGTATAATGTAATCTAAACTGTGGATCAGCCACAAGCTGCTGAAGTCTCCTCCTCTTGAGAGCAGCCATTGAAATGATGACTCGTTTTCTTAAATCTCACACTGACTGCATGAACCTAAACAGTTGACTAAGAGCTTCCTGTCTGATAAACTGGTAGCATGTCAGTTTATACCCAGTGGTGTGTGTGAAAGCCAGTCGAAGGGGAGGGGATGTTCCACCTGACACGGCTTCTCCGCCCACTTGACAAAACGCTAATTTGGGGAGCAGTTGTTCCTTTGTTTCTCAGAAGAACAGAGCCACCAGGTGGCCACTGAACCTTGCTGCTGATGTCTCATCACACAAAACACACCATGGATGCATTTGAGCATCTGCACACACACACACCTACCAATGCACTTAATGCTTTTACCATCACAGATACACTGTTGTACATGCATGCACAGACAACAACACACACATGCACATCACACATGGAGTGAAAAAAAAGCAAAAAAGGAGGAGACACTTGTTCTAAAAAGACACTGATTTATATTCCAAAGTGCTCGTGTCGGATCCCGCCATGTAAAAAGGGCTCTATTACTAATAAATGAACATACAATAAAAAGGAAAAGATTCCCTTCAAATCTGCCTGTGTAACGTGAATCTTTTATGCAAATGGAATTTCAAATGAGGTGGAGCTATCTTCAGAGACCTTGACTGTTTTTCCACAGCCCTCTATTAAAATTTATGCCACCGCTGATTTATAAATTTTATTAATAGCTCGCTGCTGTGGAAAGGGAAGCAAAAGTGATGAAACAGCTTCACTTCTGTCTTTCTTCTCCATGGTCCCTCTTTCCCATCGCTGGTCCAGCAGGTCCCTTGTCACTCTCTCACTCTTTTAAGCTCCCTCCCTTCCTCTGTTTCTCACTCTCGCTCTCTTACTCCTCTGTGGTGGCTCATAGTGATTTTATAATTGGGCTCTGCTCATTGTTATTCAAAACCCTGTAGAACCAATTAGTGGCAGACCTCCCGACCTGCAGTTGCTATGTAATGGTGGTAACTAAAGACTCTAAGTGAGGCAGCTGAGAGCAAAGGTCTGATTTTCTTTAGTTCCTGATTAATAATTCTGTCAACCCTATCACATGCAGACATTAAACTGAATTGCTAGTTTAAGGCTCACTTCTTTTTTTTTGGGCTTTCTTTTCTCTATTTTACTGCCTTTTATTAATCTTTTAAGATGGCCTGGACGCTCCCTCCGTGCTCCCTTGTCAGATAAATGTTGAGATAAAAGAATAATGAGACTTTGCAGTGAACCCGGTGCAGTCAGGGAGGGGCAGCAAGTGACCTCTGCCAACAAGTGGACCATCAGAAATTGAGTTGATTTCCAGCAAGAAATTATTATTGCTGATACCAGTAAGAATCCAGGTGTGTTACATTTCTGGTTTAAATATGCCATCAAAGTACTGAATTCATTCAACATAGTCAATAATGCATGACATGTATTTATTTATTTGTCCTTGTTGTATATTTATGCAACTTTAGAAGTTATTAAAGCGCTTTTTGATCACTATGGTGACCAGATTCAGCTGCTCAGTGTGTAACCTGCCACTGTATAATAAAGTACAAAAGAACAGGTAGATATACTTCAGGTTTGAGCACTAATGACTAGTGACTGCAGTTTCTGTCAGATCTACAGAGCATTTTAGCATCTTTCAGCTCACTGTTTCCATTTCTCTTAGCATCGTCTCCCGAAAGTCCACCGGGCATGACTTTATAATGTGGCTGTATGGCCGCATGTCTTCAAATCTCACCGAGTGCGTTTCAAAAGTGGTGCGTCAGGCTACGTCTGCCATACATTGTTTACTTTTGTACTTAAAAGGGATAAAAGTACATTTTGTTTCTCCGCTTAAAATTCCTCTAACCTGCCTCTGATTGACTGACTTCCAGCCTGGTCCCTGGCAATAGCCTGGCAATGTTGATTTAGCGTGAAATTCGAGTGGGATCCGCTTCTGGGACGCTTTCAGGAATGCACTGCGGCGCTTCTGGTGGGATTTAGATCATTGGGAACGATCAGCCCAGGCGACCGCAACAGAGCCATAACTTGTCATGGCCACGCCTGGTGGAATTTGGGGGTAAAACTCTTCTTAGCAACTAATGGTTTAGTCGACTATTAGGGGGCACATGCTCACATGTTCAGCACAAATTACCAATAACCCAAATTGATGGAAGAAAACAATTAATGCAGGTTTAAATCCAATAAACCTCTTTAAAGTAATCTGTACCCTCAGCATACTCTTTACGAAAAGAGGGGCACAACAGAAATGTCCTGAACAGGGTCTGTCTCTACTTAGTCACACACTTTGCTGTGTTCTGGCTCACCTGTGATGCAAGCTGTATTACAGAAACTTCAAACCTTCAGCTTAAGTAATGATCTCTGAAGAACTTGCTAAATCAACCCAGAACTTAAATTTCCACAGTTATGAAACTGATAAGAAAGCATTTAAGAGTTAGGTTTTGGTGGCATAGTTCCCTGATTCTTAACTGTAAGTCAAATCCACTAAGCTGTTATTAAATGTTAGATACTATACAAAAGCATAAAATGAAAGCAGTGGGTATGATAGAGGAGGAAATGAGAAAGATAGAGAGGGGACATAACCTAGAACATAAAAATGTAAGTTCACCTGAACATGTCTGAGAGGTTGTCTTTTGCCATCCACAGGGAAATGTCTGTTTCAGCCCAGCCTAAACAAAGACAAGCTGCCAGAGTCCATACATGTCTGACTGGGCCCCGGTCATGCTCCCAACAAACAAAAGATGAACTTTCTGCAACCTTGTCAACACTGAGTCACAGTCGGGTAAAGAAGAGAAGTCTTTGTTCACCTACAACAGTAAATACTGACAAATTTCATCAGACAGTCCACAGTCACAACAGATAACTCAGATTTAACATTAGGCTCAGCCAGATGTCACCCACTACACAACACAACACTTAGGCAGCACCTGACAGCACATGGCATCGTAAGGAAACATCTAACATGCAGAAAGAAAGCCTCAGGAAATCCCTATAAATATATCAGCAGAGAGACCGACTAACTCACAGATGTAATGTTGACTTATTGATAGACATGCAGACAGATAGAGGCCGACAGACTGAGAGGTATTACACAGACACAGATAATAGGTGCACGCAGTAGGCCTGTACGATATAAAGAAAACATGCGATAACATTGTTCAAAATTGTAGTGACGATGTGAAATACTGAAGAGTGCATATTAGCGATACAGTTCCTACGTCAGCCAGGGCTGTCAACAGCACAAATTCAATTAAATAATCGAGTAGCATAACATAACGGATGGTCGATTTTGACAATTAATAATCGACTGGGGGTCCTGGGCCGCAGCACTGAATGCACTGCACGACGGACAGGATTCACACAACGTCACTTTCATTGACTCAAAATGAAATGTAGGTCAAGCTGAAGCGAATAATTCAACTACAACTGGCCGCAGAAAGAGTGATTTGCACACCAAGCCCAATATTGCATCAAATTCCCTCAAATAAGGTTTATAAATGATTGTAGTTGTAGGAACAGAATTAGTCTGGCTAGTCGTTTCAGCATTGCTCTGCTTACAATGACCACCTAAAAAAAGTGCAGAGATTCGACGGACAAAAAGCGAATCGACTTAGGGTCTTCTCTACTGATGACTGGAATCATCAACTTTTCGGGGGCAGCACTAGTAGAAACCTTTATTCGTTAAATCCTCCAACACAGCACTAAATCTTGTGTGGTTCCTTACACCAAAGAGCTGTTTCACAAGATTCAAAGTTAATTACTGTGAATTAGTCAACAAATGCAAATGATCTCACAGAACATTTGCACAAAGGTTGCTGACTAACAAAAATCTCCAAATAATTTATTTCTAAAATGAGTTTAGAACTTTTTCCATTGGATGAAAGAAATACTGATATTTTTCATAATCCCTCCAAATCATAAGCTATGACCCATTAGAAGTGTCTGCAGAGACCCTGCCCTCTGCTTGTATCTTCTTATTTTGCTGTGTGCGGGGTGTTTGGACGTCAACCTTTGGACAGCGCACAGGGTGAGAGTTTGGGTCTACCAGGGTTCTCAATCTTTTTAAGAAATCAATTTCAATTTTTTGAGAGTTTTTCTTGATAATACAGGACAGCACTTGCTCTCAAACATTGATCAGTTTTAAGTGGACAGTGTTTACGGGACACTCTGTTAGCTGACTTTCCTGGCGCACTTGGCTTGCGGATTTCTCAGCTTTTTGAATTGACTACAATTTTCCTCTAACCATAACATTAGTTTGGCCACAGCACAGGCTAAAATACAATAACAATTTCCCATGACAACATAGATTATTTCCAGGGTATGACCATGACTGGAAAACTAGTCTCTAGATTTCCAGTTTTCCAGATTTTCCAGGACGCGTGGGAACCCTCACTACACTGCATTTACACAAAATCCAGAATATGGCACCTTCCTACAGCGGAAATAATATTACAAAAATATACAGCATAATTTTTTAGAAACTCCAAATATATGTTTTTGACTTTTTCAGGAGGTCCTAGGTGTTAATTAGGGTGTACAAGATGGATATACAGGAATAAGTGAATGCACCTTAGCAGAAATGCATATCCTGTCAGGAGCAGAGGGTATCTGAAAGTAGCAGCCTTATCAGACTCAGGTACCTGTCAAACTCCTGCGAGTCTTAATTGACATCTCATAATAAATCCTGATAGACAGCCGAACGTGTTGTTGACCAAATTGGTCCGAGAGCTTGAATTTCACAGCCGCAGTAAACTGCAGGAGTAATTGGACCTAAAGCCAGATGGAAAATAAATGCTTTTATCGCCACTGGCATAATATGCAATGATTGACATCGAAAAGCAAGGACTGCCATTTCAATAATCTCACTTTAATAAGAATTCATGAGGGCAGTATGCCTGGTTTTACCCTCTATGGTTGTGTATGTGTTCCTCTGTGTGTGTGTGTGTTTGAGAAAGAAAGAGCATGTGGGTGCACCGTTGTATACGTGCGTGATTGCGATACCGCAGAGTGTGAAAAAAGTAATGGAGGAGTGGGTGCAAGAAAGACAGACAGCAAAACAACATCAAATATCTTATTTTCACTCGTGGGCTGCTAGATGAAAAAAAAAAAACTAATGAAAAACAGAGAGGGCCTACTTTCAGCACTCCTGCGTACAGACACCAAGGGCTTGTGTAAGAGGAACTAATGACACAGATGAGAAAACAGCCCTCTAGTTAGACCCATTAGCTTCACTAATAATGAACTTTGAGACCTTTCACACAGCAGTCTGAAATCCCTTTAGCTCAGGGTGCTAAGGGCCATTTTGTTGTGCATAATGCTAACCCATTAAGGGTCTACAGTTCGCCTTAATCAGTACTTGTTCCCTCTCGTGTAATAAATACTGGATTATTTAAAACTGATGCTCCCTTTTACTAAATTGGCAGTTAGCAAACAAATCAAACCACACATCCAAGTGGATTAATTGAGTCAACCCATAAATACATGCATGCACGGCACAAACACTGACACACACGCTCCTACACATGTGCACAGAAACACAAAAATCCCTTGCATAACATCAAGACTGAAACTAATGAGCGCCAGATCGACGGTACTAGCAAAGGCTGGAGATAGACTCAACTCCTCGTAATGGCTCCAGCAGGAAAGGATGCATTGATAATTGGTCCAACAACAATGGAAGCAACATCTCTATCTCAAGAGGTCTCTACCAAAATATATGTCAAGGCATCCTCACTTGAAATGCAGAAAATTCTCTGTAACTAAAGCAATGTCTGGAGCAGCTCATGCCTGTCGCATTCTCAAATAGTTTACTTATACCTTTGCTGATATCAAATCACCCCATCTACTTTGGCCCTGCTTTTATTGTAACCCCATCTGTCACAGAAAGATAGACATCAACAGTTCCCCTTTTATTTATTACAAAAATGCAGCTGGATTCTTCACATGGCAGCCTTGTTTACTCTCTTGTAACGTCGTCTTTGTTTCAGTGTCTACTTTAATCTAAATCTGAGTGCTTGTGAAGATTGGGGGGGTTGGGTGAGCAATTTGTTGGCAGGAGAGGAAATGAAGCTTCCTGCTCTTTATTGGGATGCTGGTGGGATCACATGACACTGCCAGGGATGTGTGGCTTGTGGGAAGAAGAAGCAACCCCTGGTGGTTTCCTCAGACGGCTCTCTGTTTTTTGAAGTCTGAACGAATTATAACCATCATGTCATTCGTTCAAATTAATTGGAACACAACCTGCGTAGTCTATTCTAAAATACTAAGAATGAACAAAATTTTGTTCATTGGCATCCTCTGCCTCAACTGCATGATAGGGTTAGGCAATAGGTTAAAATCTTAGACAGTCAGCATATGCCAATATATTCTTAACATGCACGTGCTGCGCGAGTGCGAGTTTACTACGTGCAACGTAAACACAATTCATTCAAACAGAAACTAAATGAAACTCACCAAACCATCTTTATTAGTCTTTACACTGTTCCAACAATCACCAAGCCTGGTGTCTAACCATCTAACAGACTTAGACCTGAAAATATTCTGGCTCTGTGCGGCAGAAGCGTCTGTTTATTCTTGATTCAAAGCTCTCTTTAAGTTCCTCTTTTTAGAGCACACTTTGCAAAAATATCTTTCTCTGACAGACGTATTTCTCCAAATACCACTATGTCTTCTTCCGTTCATGTGTATCTCAATCACTACATCGATAACAGATTTGATTTGTTGAGTAGCATCACATCAGTTGATTGTGGGCCACTAAGCTAAAAGCTGCACCGGTTAACATACAAACGCTCCAGGATGCTATAATGACTTCTATCACCGGCAGCTCAGAAGAAAAAATACATAGCACCCAAGCCTAGTACATACTTGCAGTAACTATGGCCTCGGAGAAATGGTTCGGATCAGACTAATCTTTTCTGCTGAGAGGCAGGCTGACAAACCCGGTCATTAAAAGCTATCTTCACTGTCTTGAAAGTACTAAATTGTCCACCGTTTAATGAAATGGTAACACCAGTCATATAACACCAGAATTGGAAAGTAGCACTCAGCCACTGCAAAACTGTTTGCAGAAAGCCTTCAGAACTATGAGAACAGAGAAAATGTTTTTTGTAAAATACAACGTCATCGTGACCTTTACTTTGAAATTGCTATTATCTTGGTATGGTGTGGAGACACCAATGACACAAGGTTTTCGAAGGGAAATGGTGGTGTCGCAACAAAGTTTGGTTTGTGACCTAGAGTTGTACAGAAATGACACAGCAGCAGGAGAGTGAAAAAAAAAATAAAAAGAGGGAAGCTGAGGTTGCACAGAGACCTCTGGAAATAACTGAAGGTTCAGCGGGAGCGAAAGAGAAATAATGAAGTAAGGAAACAGAGAGTGTGGGGAGAGAGATGAACTAAAGGGGGCTGATGAGAGGGAAGAGGTGACGGAGACAAAAAGAGACGCAGGAAAGGGGAAGTAGAGAGATGAGAAAAAAAAAAATAGGTGTGAAATGCAACATGAAGTAGTCATTATGTTGGGTATTGGTTTAAGCATCATGTGGTTGTGGTGAGTACAGACAGGCATCCGTCCAGTCGAATGGAAAGCAGGTTGTGAAAGACAAATATGCTGACCCAAACCCATGATGTTCCGCAAAAGTTAAGAGTGGTTTCAGGTTCACACAAAAAAAAAACAAAAGCAAGAGCTGAAAATTCAAGTTGACTAACTCAGGCATGTTATGTTCCTCTTTTTTTAACCTCATACAAAAACATGTGTGTGTGCTGTAGTCTGTGCTTGTTTTCAGTTTATATTCCTCTTAAATTTAACTTGGCTAAAAAGATTAACTCACTGAGTCACGGTAATGTTAAACAGTGAAGCCCAAATGCATTAATATACTGTTGACTAGATAGACATGACAACTCATTGCCCTTGGGTTTTCCTCCAGCCCCCTTTAAACCACATAACAGATGGCAATTCACAAAATTGTTTTCCTCACAAGAGAGAAAGCAATGTAGCACAGTGAAATTGGCCAACACAATGACGCAACAACTCAACAGGAATGTTAAACCCTCCAAACGACACCAAACTTAATTACTTTCACACTGGTGGGGTGTGATGTTTGCATCACTGAATCTTAACACTTATTTCCGTTCCTCAACACCAGCGAGGGCCCACTGAGGAGTCTGGAGCGCGACCCCTCCCTTAAGTAAGGTTTGTGAGCCCCCCCTCCCCATGACCACTTCTGCAGCCCACCATAAATCCTTAACGACAAACTCTATAAACTTCTCTGGGCTTGAATATTTATGGATGCCTGTGGTTCCCCAGAGTGCCGTTTTCTGTCTGGGGCTCAACACACGACAGAAACTTCTCTGGCCTGTTACTGCTCTCGTGGTGAAAAGAGCTTGCGAATACAGACGCGGTGGTCTGGTCGGCTTGGGTCATAAACAAAATGGCCCCCTGCGGTAAGAGAGGAGTAACATATCAGAGTTTATACAAATCCATAACACGAGCATAAACCAACCTCTCCAGCTGCCTGCGGCTCAAACTCCCATGTCTCATGCTGCTCAGGCTTCCTGACTTTAATCAAGCTTAAGTCTTTTAATCAAACAAAGAGTTGACAGGTAGTAAAAATCACCTCAGGCTGTATTATCTCACCATCATCAGATCTTATTCGGAAGTCCAACTTCCTACACAGTTCAGTGCCAAAACAGCCATTTAAGTCAAATTACTAAAATGAAAACTAGCCAGTATCTGTCTACGTTGACACGGCAGTTTAAAACGTAAACACTGCTCAGCATTAAGTTTAATATGCTTCTAATCTTTTAAATACTGTTCAGTTTCAGCCACTCAGCAGCACATGACCTTAAAGTCTAACACACATGAGAAAGGGCCGAGTGGTGAAATATAAAGTTGCACACACTGTTGCCAACACTTAATGCTAACTTTGTCAACATTGCTGCAACATTAGCCATGATGAAAGACAGAATCCTGCCAACATCAGCTCTGCTGTTGTTGTTCATGTGTCTGGTTTTTTTTTTCTTGAGAAAGCTATACATTTTGTACACTCTGAGTTCCTGACTTCATGCAAGGAAGGAGTATGCATGACAAATCTATTTTCTTTGGTCACATCTGGATATTGTTTAGATTTTTCTTTTATTAAGGAGAAATGATTTACAGAAAATTCCCCACAAAGTCAGAATTAGAGGTTAACAATTATGTGAATGGGACATCCCTAATGCTTATATACAACATTCCCATCTACAGAGCCAAGTTTGCAGTGAGCTGATTAGAAAATGCACAGGTATTGAGCGTTGTCATACTTTCCATAATATGTTTATAGGCAATACGTAACTTTTATATTACTACAGTAGTTTCCTCATAACTGAGAGAATGTGTTGAGAGAAACCAGCTATTGTCTCATATTTTATCCTGTTTTTTTCCAGTTATTTTTTCCAGAAATAGGTTCACATCTGTATTTTACTTGTGAATCACAACAGGGGTCAGCTCAAGTTTAGTCAGGGTCTTCCCCAGGCTATACTTGGTATGGAAAGTCGCTACATACACAAACAGAAAGGCAGAGAGAGATTAAATATTACAGAAAATACTACATGTCATATAGACAGTTGCAGACAAGCAAGGGAGGATGTTATATAGTGTACTGTGTTATTGTGTCTTTATATTTATCTGTTTATCCTTCCTCTCTTGCTAAACTGTCACACACGTAGGTTATATGGCGTAACCTATGTGGAATTAATGTGGGTAAAATCTTCTATCTAAGCGTTGACGAAAACCCAAACCCAACTTAAGACCAAGACAGACACTGCCACCTCGGTAAGGACATCCAAAAGCATTTTAGAGACATGTCTATTGTCTCAAGATGTAATATATCGCCCACCTGTATTTAAACGTACTCAGTATAGGTACATTTGGTAGCTTTAATTGTTACATCTTAATTTATCTAACATGGTTTATGAAGGAAGAACTAACAATACTAGGATCATGATAATCTTGAGAACTGTTTCATTAATTTAACTCTGTTCATGTACTTTTTCTTTAAGTCTTTATATAACCATGATACCCACTACTTGTTCTCAGGGCCTCAGAGGCCTTCGGTGCCTCTGGATAATTTTCAGCATAGGAAGCAGAAACCTTGCCACACCTCATGAAACTCTGAGAGAAATTTCATTGTGTTCTGTAATGTGTTTGTAGGTGTTAACATGCAGTATAGTGGAGGTGGCACCGCCTGTGCTACTGTCCAAGTTCTGCTGTCAAAAACCTCTGACCTTGGTGAAAAAGCTAAATACTTTTTATAAGTCTCTTAGCACCACTTCACAGCGGTAATGTTTCACTTTTACTTTTTCTAATAACTTCTGCGCTTTCTAATAACAGTAATTCCCCCCGTTTTTTCCCTCTGATTCATATGTAATACGTCTTTAAGGGGAAAACACTATTCATGGAGGTCTGCCAATACCCGGCTGAAGAAAAATAACTTGCAAGTAATTTCCCCCCGGAGTTGGTGGATGTATTAAGCCAATCTGACTGGGCTGGAAGTGAATGTTTGTTAGATTATGAGAGGAGGGTGGAGGATGCAGGTGGTGGGAGTGCGTGTGTGTATGGGGGNNNNGGGGGGGGGGGGGTGTTAATGTGTTGACATGATTACAATAACAATCAACCAGATGCTGACAAAACTTAGCATTCCCTCCCAATATGAAGCTGTTTTTTGTACCTAATACGTGATTGAGTGTTGAGTGACTGAGCTAAACTGTTTCCCATTTAAAATCTTGCGGTAAGCGCAAAGACTTCATCAACAGGCAGTGTGTCAGTGGGCAATTATACAGACCTGCTTCACTAAGCATGTGGTTTCCAATGAGGAATCCATCCACAGCCTGCGGCAAAATGCTATTTAGGAATTCTGGCCTACAGTTACATTAACCTTGTAACACGATCATCAAAATGTCTATCAACTAGCTGATTGATTGACTCATCATTACAGCTCTAATATTCATTCACTTACGCGTACTGACTGAACTCAAACTCATGAAATATTATGGAGCACGATTATTAGATGACCATCAGAACATGCATATACAGCTAGTTTAAAGCTGAGTGTACTGCAGCAAAAAGAGGCACAGCAGCTCATCAGTTAAATGTAGTTATTGTGGAAAAAAGTAGCAGCAAGCTGACACAAACCCAATGCTGCTTATATATTTATGCAGTACTACCGGTATAATTAGTGAAAAATGCCATACTGAATTCCCCATACAAATAACAACCGATATCACCAACAGCATGAATACACACCAAAAAACAACCCCAGAAATGCTTCTAATATTTAGTCTATTAGACCATAGACCATAAAGTTGAATCAACACCTCTCTAAAACTGTTTTTTTTTAAACTGATCATTATTACCTTTATGGAGGTAGGAATTATTGCAGGGTGGTTGTATTAGACTGCTCTAGTTTTAGATAGGTGTACCTAATAAATGAGTGTGCATACAGTACTGTAAAGCTTACTACATGTTCAGATACTAAGCCAACACAAACCACTGTTCACATTAAGACATAACATTGCACAGTAGTGGGAGGAGTACTCAGATATTTTACGTTAAACCTCCAGAGTGTAGGATTTAGTGTCCTCTAGCGGTGACATTGCAGATTGCAACTAACTGAACACTCCTTGCGTCTGTATTTGAAAACCTGGGAATGAGAACACCATTGCTGTAATTACACGGTTCAGCCACTATGTCAAATTGGATTCAAAGCCATGTGCTCTTCCCGGGGGCTTTTTACTAGATTGGGTGTTTCACAGCCACCAATGTTTCCCCTATCTCCTTGGAAGTGGAAAATGAAGCAAGGTAGTCGCTGTGCAACTACACAACTGGATGCCAGTAAATCCTACATGTTTTAAAGAAGTAGCTACTTTAATACAGTACTTGAGTAAGTACATGACTTGCACTTCTCTTATCTATGCTATACAAAAATGACACATCACCTTAGAAAACAAATTACTCATTATACAGAGCAGTAGCATAGCCAGAAATATTAATTAAGGTGGGCCTGTGGGATATAATGTGTGCAAGAACCAACACAACATCACGCAACTGTTATTTACTCTTATTATAGATCTCATTAAAACATTTTTCAGACTAGTATTTGCCTACAGTTGTATACATTGTACTAAAAGCAGGTTACTGCAGAGCTTGGCTCTTTTCTGACTACCTCTTTCTGCAAGGCCTCTTAAAAACATATCCAGAGAGCTTTGTTTGGACATCTTTGCATTTTTTTGTGAGATGTCTAGGGCTAACACTAGCCAGCTAACTCGCCATGATATGGCACTGACCGCCAAGTTGAATAGTAAAGGCAGCACCAACCTCAAGGTCATTTGAGCTTTCTTTACCTGATGGGAAGTCTTTCTGCCCATTTGCCCAATTAATGTCAATAGTGTCATAAATAATATTAAGATTTTTTAAACTTGCAACTAACTCAAACATCACACCTGCAGCAATACACAGGTGATACAGAGCGGGTTAAAAGCAAAACAAGGATGAATAAAATCCTATAAAGGAACAACAACAAATGAATCACAAATCACTTACAGGGCCAAAATGCCACCTGTAAAACAACAGAACAGGTAGAGAGAAAGAACAGAGGTGTATTGACTGTTATCGCCTACTGGTATGTGAAGACTCATGGTACCACCATGCTCAGTGTCACTTCATTTCCCGTTAACTGTTATTCTGTGAAGTTGTCTTTCACCAAAACTCCCTGTGCACTTCCGTTTGCTTCATTTAAATGGCGTTGAAGCTCTCTTCTCTTCACGGTTTTCTTACAGAAGTCCTGAGTAATAACTGCTTCGCTGTGGCAATATGTGCACACATATGACTGGTTAATAAATGTTTTGTTTTTTAATTTTGTTTTGTTTTTAAATAAAACGGTGCAAACTTGTTTCCCGTCAGCTAACCGACATAATTATCTTCTGCCGTTTTTACTGCAGTACTCAGTTTCACCACACAAACTGACTGGGAGCGGCCGTTACAATCCAGGGGGGCGCTGTTTTACAAAAATGGGAAAGAGATGCCTGTGATGACGGCAATGAAGAAAATCATAAAATCATTTTATTTACTGTTTTTATTAAAATTATTGTATCTGTGATTATAGGACCAAGGTATATACACAATATGTTTGTACTTGTTCTACACTTATTTCAATAAACCTGGCTTCACTGCAGCTGAACTCACATGTGATGGACGAAGATGGAGAGAAAATTGAGATGGTGATTATTTATTTCCTTTCTAATTTTTTTCTGAAAAGTTAAAACATTAACAAGGATCATAGCAACAAACATGATGCACAGGACAAGATGCATGCACTTACACTGAGCAAAATGAATAGCGGATGCAAGAAAGGGATTCAAAATGCACATTTGTTCTGTTGTCATTGGCCAAATGATAGATATATGACTATAAATATGATATCTAAACTGTAGTAGC
Source organism: Morone saxatilis (assembly GCF_004916995.1). NCBI lineage: Eukaryota > Metazoa > Chordata > Actinopteri > Moronidae > Morone > Morone saxatilis. The sequence goes on from NW_023339663.1 coordinate 7,198,549, forward strand.
ACTGACCAGTTTGCAGTGATAAAGTAGGTTGTAAGGCTGCAAGTTGGAATCAAACCCAGGCCGCTGCGGTAAGGACTCCTGGTCACTACCAGGTGACCAACCGTCCACCCCTACTATCCTCCTAATTGAGCTGATACACTAAGTGGGAATTTAAAATCCATTTGTGGCATTGTCAATAATGTAATACACAGCAAATATTTATGCAGTATTAAGACAATGCTTCCCGGACTGCACTAAAGTGAATAACAGTTTTAAACCTCATTCCCTCCTTTTAAAACATCAATAAACATTACAGGCAGTTCAGCAGATTTCAATAGATAACCTCCCTCTGTCTGTCTTTTTATCCATTACTGGTTTACTAATGACTAGTCAGATACCCCTTTGCAAAACCTGGTAATGACTGGAAATCAGTATACACAAACACACACGTCGTCAAGCTTATATACATGTAATATCACAAAGCTATACTCATTTATCACTTATATCTGAAGGTTTTATTAACTTTCCACCAAACCAAACATGCTCCAGTTGCCTACACATCAATAAATAGACAGAAAATGAAGGAGCTCCTTTGAAATACAGCTCAGTCACAATCAACTATTTTCAGCACGAAGATACTGAAGAGATCAAACATCTCAGGAGTTTATTAGCATCCAGTGTATCCCTGCTAACAACCAATAGATAAATAATTTATAGCTTTTATCCAACCGCTGCCTCACCAAGAACATGAATGCAAAACAACTTGGCTGGTCTCTGCAAGACTCTGAAACAGAGAGCTGTTTACAGACTACAAGAGCGAGAAAACAAATTTGTAGGAGCATAGAGACGGTTTTAAGCATCTAATAGTCTGCCATGGTGAGGGAAAGACTGTGCATCATTAACACATTTTTTTTTTTTAAATGCTGGAAAGACTTCCCGATGGCCATCTCAGGAAATTCCAAGGGCAGCATCATCTCACAAACAGTGTTTCCTTCCATCTTGGTCGACATATGGATGCTCTAATCCACAAGGCACTGTGCTGAGTATTTTTCGCAATCATTTGAGCAGATGTTGAGGGACAGGAAGCTGAGGCATTGTGAGCTGATTTTATGAACATGACACCCTTCTTTGCCAAGACTGAGGCAATGCTGTGCTGGTGAATCACCAGTCACCTAAAACCCAAAACAGTGATTAGTTGTAGATGTTTTAAACAACCGCATGAGATAAGGTGTATCTAGTGAGCCAAGTGAGAGGCATTTCTCAAGAAATAAAGAGCATCAGCAGTTGAAGAGACAGTGCTGATTATTATTTTTTTCCTTTATCAAAAGAAAAAAAACAACTTTCTTCCTCTTTCTCCATTCTCTGTTCGAAGACGGTCTGTGGTTAATGACTTTGACCCCTTCCCTTCCCCTGTCCTGTGTCTGTTTACAGTGTTAACTCAGTCTTTTGTCCAGAGTTCCTGCCTTTTCACGGCTGTTTCCAAGGTCAAGAATACACTTTAATATTTCACTGTTAACTGTTGTTTAATGATAAACAACTTAGCATTTTATGCACAGGATCATATTTTCCCAACAATATAACAACAGATGGAGATTGTCATTTTTCTTATTTTGTGCAATTGAACAGCATTATGTTCTACTGTACATAACATTTCCTTAGTGCAAGTGTCTTTTATACTTACTGGTGCTTTATATGAAACAATATTATATTATTTACTTAGTTCTTATTGTACTTAAACCTGCGATAACTGATTTTGTTTTGCCACCTCCTGTGGTTGAACAGAAACACAACACTGATATATCACCTTTTAAGCTGAGATGTCGAACTTGTTAACAAACACGTTTCCTCTTTTCACATCCATCAGACACAGACCATCATTAGCATTCATTCAAGGTCATGTTTCTGTCTACCTGATTAATGTAAGTCCAATATTCTCTAATCTCCTATTAGTTCTGTTTTAGTCTCCATCAACTCCTGAGGCAAATATCTAAACAATGTACTCCCCAGGTATTCACTAACTTTGTCTTCCTGCCATTTGGTGCTGGGCAAGTACCGTATAGTGGGCTAATCAGAGCTTCTTTGCTGCAAGGAACAGGTTTAGAGTAGTGAAACTGAACCAAAACAGTAAAGTTGCGGGCCGGAAAACCAAAACATTGAGGTGATAGACGCTGAGCTGCTCTGTAATGCTGAAGGGAACTCAGAGTGTGGTGATAATGCTCTGTGGGTTTGTCACTACCCCCTTTCACATACTGTCATGTGATTTACTGTTGGAAAAAAAAGATCATAGCTGCTTTAATAAGAACTGAATAATGTAAAATGTGCAAAGTGCGAATGTTACAAATGTTACAAGTACCTGAGTAAAAGTAAAATACAAAAATACAAGACATCACTTCTCTAAAAGCAAGGTCTAGTAACTGCAGTGGTTTTGCAGTAATTAGCTGCTTTGCAGCTCTGCACAGAAGTCTTTAAACACGGACATATAAATTCAACAGTTAAGAGTTAAAATACAAATGAGGGATTAAAGAGGCTGAGAAACAATGGAGGTGAAAAACGAGAGCCAATCTAATTAAGATCTCAATCACTCAATTAGACTTGAGCAGGAGAAACAAATGGCAAATAAATTCTTTCATCATAACAACCGGTTTAATTGCTCCAAGACGAAGCACTGACATCTGGCATGCCCCCTCAAGACTTGTGAGTGTGTGTGTGTGTGTATGAAACACACACACAGAGTAAGAGAGGGAATTTGGTACAACAACATGAAGGGATTGGAAGGGCGGGAGTTCAATGATGAGTGTGCTTTTACTGAGCCCTGACTGCGTTTATGAGCGTGACACTGAGTGCAATGAAGCAGCAGCCTGGTTTATCCATCCGCACTTCACCAACATGGTCAGCAGAGAGTGGTTGAATTAATGGGACTGGGGGCCGTTTTTCTCATGAGAGTTTTCAGAGAATGAGGCCACTTGCTCTTTGAGAAAGAGTAGATGTGGTTTAGGTTGACACACAAACACGCAGCCTGATTGTCGATGGACTATCTCAGAGAGTTTGTGAGGTACAGGAACCGCGGTGGTGGCCTGAGGTGCCGTGCCAAAAACAGACAAACTCAAAGGGAACATTCACTTCTCTCCCCTCAGCCTCTGTTTCTCAGTACTCAGCTGCACCACGTCTTGTTATGAGTCTGTCTAACCACTTCCTCATGCTGCTGGCAGAGAGGTCAGGGTTCAGGCAAGTCCTCTGACAGCCAGAACAGGGTGCAATAACAAGAGTGCTTGAAATGAGAACTCTCTTTTCATTTTCTCTTCAGCTAATACCTTTTTAACTCTAACTTCTACCCCTCTCCTTTTTTTGCTTTATCCAGAAATCACATTTTTCAGTGAATTTGTTTCATTGTTTGCCTTGTTATGTGTGTTATGTGTATGTGCCATACATTTTAATATCATCCTGACTCTGTCTGATCTTTAAAGCAAATTGGTCAAAAACAGTCTTTTCAGGAATTTTGAAATTAACTAAACTGTCATAGATTTTGAAACAGCATTCATGCAAGAAGTCGGATATGTTGCAAAGAAATGATGAAATCTATTAAAGATGTGATAAATAAATGAAAGGGTTAAGCACTGATAGCAGCACTGATGGATGATGGTTTCCTGATCTTGACTCATTCGCATCAAAACACAATTGTTAATTTGGGGAGTAGCACTTTTAGTGAAGTGAGTCCACTCATTTTGTTTCTTTAAAAGGGGGTGTCAGCTCCATCAAGCACTGAACAGATGGGAATATGCTGCCATCTGCTGGTTAAGACTTATGATGCAGCTATAATGGACTTCAACAATGACAGGGTGAGCAGCTGAAAAAGGATACAAGTTGAATTCAAGTGTTAAAAAGGACGATAGCATCAGCAAACTGTTTATTTTCCCTGCATTAATCATATTCATTCAATTTAGTTTCACTATATATTTTTCTCCTGGTCACCCACGCCTCCTGCAGTGGCTCTATACCCCACCAATGAGGCCCGCCCCTCACATTCATGTTCTCCACAAGTTTTGCACTGTCACAAGTAGCTACATCTTGTATCTGCCTGGTCCATACTTCCTCTGGTACTTATACTGCTGTTTTTATGGCAGCGCTATAATATCGAATGGTTGCATTTTTACACTTTTCTTCATAATGAAATCTGGCATATTAAGTATCTTACTTTGTGATCACGAGTACAATTTAAAACAGACTGTGTAATAAACATTTCTGTTACTTTTAACACAGAAGATTTTTTAAAAACTCTACGACACATTTATGAGTCATATAAGTTTTACGTTGCCCTCTAGTTTAGTTTCGTCCTCGAGTTGTTATGAAAATGTGTTAGGACTGCAGAGACTGTAGTTTACCATATTTCACACTATGTGGGCTGTCTTTTTCTCTGAATTTAGTTATAGGGTCGAACTATACACTCTCTGTTGACCCACATACTGTATTCAAGATTTAATATTTTGATATTGTTGCACTGAATGCCCAAAACATCTGAACAGACAGCTATACACCCACAAGCACATACAGTAACAATTCCACCCACGTATGTCCAACGGCCAAGTCAAGGTGCAAATAGTTTGTAAGACATTAGAGCAGATGGTACTTTAAAATAAGCATGTACGACATAAGTGAGTGCTGGTGCAGTAATGCTGTACAACTTTCCTCCAGTACACAATGCTTTATTCTCCTCACCAAAAGTTTTCAGCTGGTGTCTGATGTTGTTTCCTCTTTCTTTATATGCAGTCTATCAGTCAGACATCCAGCCTATAAATCACCATCGATACCAAGCATTCAAAACATTGTTTCATCATTGTTTTTAATACAGCAATTTAGCAAATACAATCTTAAACCTAATTAATTTCAAATCAAATCTGCAGTCGTTCTTTTTTTGTCAGGGTGAGTGGAAGACAGAAGTTGCTCCTTAAGAGGGGCCTATTCTGGATTTCTAAATTGGGGACTTTAAGCTATCGAGGATTAAATGAGGAACTAGACTCGAAACCATTTTTGTAGTTGAGTCCACTGAATCATATTTGTACTAGAAAAAATATATATTGTTAGGCTGCAACAACAGATTTAGGGGATATAACGTAACTACTCTCATGTAAAAGTTATTTAACGTATTGGCAATCAAATGGGTCAGACAGCAACAACAAAAAAAACAACAAAAATCAGATGCAGCATGGCAAAAAGAAAGACAGAGATTTGATGCTTGAAGTTGTTTCTTCACTGAAGTACCAGATGTTTACATTTGATCTTCCAGCAAGCAGCAGTTCACAATCCCAGAGGGAGCATGCTGGTATTAATAGGTCAGAATGGTGTGTGTGTGATATATAAGTGGGTTGGAGATGTGGTTCAAGGGACGCTCTGATGGTTCAGCAGGCGGACTTGGAGGTGTATTTGCACATTTCTGGTGAGGGTGTCCATCGAATGGCTTTGACCTCTCAGGTTGAGTTCAATATTTGTTGTGCGGATGATTTATAAATATTTCCCCTTGGTCTCGCCAAGGGCAACATATCTTGCCAGGGAAAGGCGCTCTCTGAAGTGAGGCCATGAAAGTCAGGTCTGTGAGATGCCTGTATGCTTACACACACCTTGCATGAATACATTTACACACACACACACACACACACACACACACACAATCTATTGTATATCTGCAGTTTGTCAAACCCAAATAACCCTGATCAGGTGAACAAGAGCGCTTCCCACGAGTATACAAACTGGAATGCTGGAAACCTTCAATCATTGTGAATTTGCATCAGAGACACAAGAGGCCAACAAGGCTGAGATCACAGAAAGGCAAATGCTTCGACAAAAAGACAATTTGAAGACAGCACTCTGTATTTAAACCCTCAAGTTATGTTTAATGAGGAAAAAAAAGGGCAATTAAATTAGGATACTGCACAGCGGGGGTGGACGTTATGAGGGTGAAGTGATGAGGCATGTCTTTTTCTGTCTGAATATAAAAAGGTTAGAGTCAGTGATCAAAAGAGGATGGCATTCAGTGTGTGTGGGAACATCACAACAACCAATTAGGATTTCAATATTTATTTATTTTTGTATTTTATTTCAGGTAGTTACAGAGAAGTAGACAAGGCTGATGTTGAATTGGTGGAATTTTTCAATCAAGCCAGGAAAAGCTCATCCTAAATCATATTTATCAACTAGGTCTGTAAGAAAAACATTTTCTTTTCACTTATTATAAGCAAAGACAATGATAGGAATGCACACTAAAAAATGTATGTGACTCTAGCCTGTTATAGCTATTTTCATTATTGTACCAATATCGTTTTGACGTCTGGTCTGCTGGGATCAAAGTTTCAGGAATAACACTTTGGATGTAATGACACGTTGTGAAGTGACCCTTGTTTTCAGGATTTTAAAGAAGTAGACACAGCGAATCAGGCTAGACTCAAAATATGAAGTACAAAGATCTTTTACTAGTATAATACAGCATAAAACTATATATATATACACACATACATATATACCCGTATATCACCCTCCCGTTCCAAGCAGGTAGGAGAAACTATGGTGGCTGTGAAACCCGTGAATGGCCCTTTCTAGAGCCAGTGTCTGGTTTGTCTGCTCCAGGCTACTGTAGAAACACGGTGGTTCAACATGGTGGACTCTGTAGACGAGGACCCCCTCCCTCTGTAGATAAAATTGTCTCATTCTAAAGTACACATTGGACCTTTAACCTGCAAAGTAACTATAGCGAAAGGGCAAGTACCTTAAGATTGTGGAGAAAGTATTAAAGCGGTGTAACACAGAACATGAACTAAGGTAGACTTGCATACAATTTGATCAAGTCCAATCAAAACTAAAAATATCTTCTTAATTTTAACCTTTACAGTAGATGATTTTCTTGATTCTGAGCCGTGCTGACTAAAGATTACCAAATGTGGAAGAAAGGAAAAAATGAATACAGATGTCTCCCTTTTACAGCCTGTTTACATCTTGTGAACTCCTGCCCAAAGAAAAGTTTCCTTTTATGTGTCTAATTAGATGGTGTGACAATATAGCCTTGTATAACTCGTTTAGCTCTTAACCACCAGCTCCGTCCTATAAAGTTGATTTAAAGTCAGACCGAGTTAATATCTACGATCCAACATGACAATAACTCAGCAACTGAAACCACAGCTGAGACAGGAGAGGGACTTTGAGCGTTTGACCTTTCGACCTCCTCGCTACTGAAATCCCAGCTCTGTTGAGGAAATGAGCCCCCTGAACTACTATATCATCATCAGCCCACTACAAAGCAAAACTAAAAGCTAATTCATGTTGGGCAAAAGGGAAGCAAATTAGGCAATGGCTCTAACTTCGTCTCAGTCCTGGTCTCCGCTGAATGGAAAACGATACAGAACACAGGACTTTTATATTGTTTGTGTATTCTTCATCAGTCATCCTCCTAATTATCCAGCTTCAGAAACATGACTGTACTATTTTAATATTAAAGTAATACACTTTGGGTAAAGCAATACCACTCTCATGTCTGCACTTAGCTTAGCATCACTTCTTCCAGCTGCTGTTCACCAAGAAATAGTCCAGCTTTTACCTATTTTTTCTGTTTGTCCATGGATTCAACTAACATGATATGTTGCGTAATAAAAGAAGTAATAAAACAAATAGGTTCAGTTTGTCAAAGTCAAGCTAGCTGTTTCTCCCTGTTTTCAGCATTTATGCTAAGCTAAGCTAACCAACTGCTGGCAATAGGTTCAGATTTATTTCAAATTCAATAGTCTTCTTATCTAACTCTCTGCACGAAAGCGAATTTAACACATTTCCCAAATTTTTTTATATGATATTGCACCCACTGTGCACCCACACAAATACTGTATGCTTATTTGCATTCTTATCAAGAATAAGATGAGATCAATACCACTCAGTGCATTTAGTTCAGAGCTGGAGCAAGGAAGCGATTAACATAGCTTAGCACACTGACTTGAAGGAGTGGGAAACAGCTAGCCTGGCTCATCTGAAGTCCAGAAATACACATACTGTACTAGCACCGCTAAAGCTCACTAATTACATCTTAAATCTCATTTTCATACACAAACTGACATGTGGTGCGTTATATTTCTACGCAGCTAAGCTGCTGTAAATGGTGGGTCTTGGTCTTTCCACTGGGTACAGTGTCAAAAGGTTGCTGAACTGATACATACATTTTCCAAATACTGCAGCAGAGGAGACTAAATATCTACACCACTCAATTCTCTATATGTATTTTAAACCTGAGTAATATGTAATAAGTCTTCACTGTAGCAGTGAGGCAGCCTTCGTGTCAGCGGTCTGTTTCGGCTGAACTGGCTACCTGACCAGCATGCTATCCCAAGATACCGCAATTGAAAATAGAGCGGCTCCCAAACGCCAACATCAAATCAAAGTCAGTCCTCCAGACTCACAGCTTTTCATCCAGTCCTCATTATGGAATCAAACACAGCCTTTTCCAACCGCACTAACAAGCTCGAGCTAACACCCCCAGGCCTAACCCAATGTCTTTAAGATGATTGAAGCAGCCAGAGGTGGCCTCAGCCATGTTTCCAAGCACCAAGCAACCCCAAAAGCCTTATCCTATTAAACCACATACACTGTCTCATGTGTTGCGCCACGAGCAGACACGCAAAACTGGGACGATTTTCCGTTTGAGAGCGAGAGATTATTGTAAAAGAAGTGGTGGGAAGGATGACAGTCAGAAGGGAGAGGGAGATGTGGCGGTTTGGGCCCATCTGTTTCTTGCTAAGTCAATGAAGGGAGGAAGAAAAGCTGAGCAGATACACTAAGCATTAGTGGTTAACCAACTACTAATGAGGGAAAAAGAAAAACATTGAACTCAGATGAAATCGTTTAGCATACAGTGGTGTACAATGTCCTTACTGGGTTTCAGGGAAAGATGGCCAACACTCACGTAAGCCTCATGTGTAATAACCAAAGGAATAAAAAGAAGTGGAGGTTGGGCCTGTTTCTCATCTATCTGTGCCTGTGTTTTAACCCATCCTCAGAGTATAGGAATCTTTTTAATGCATGTTTTCAATGCATGTACTTCCATAACTTTGATACAGCAAATGTCCGTAGTACTCGGCTCTGGCGTAGCCTTGGCATGTAAAGCTTGATCCTATTGCCAGGGTTTGGAGCTTGAGGGTTTTCATTCCTCTGATCACCTCTCTTCCCTCATATACCCCCACTACCTTCCCCCTCAAAGCTCTGGAATAAATCCTGGGAAATGAGAGGGCCTCCTGCCCCCTCGCTGCTACTCATTCCCAGGTGTGCAAATCCCAGGTCAACCCAGGATCAGACAGTTAGACTGCCAAAGTGTTAGAGAGAAAGAAGAATAATAAATGACGGCAGATAAAGAGTACAGGGGGGGCGTGAGGTGTGGAGCAAGAGAAAGGTGAGAAGTGGAAAAAGAAAAAAGAAACAAGATGAAATAAAAGAAAGAGATGGAAGAGACAGAGCTTGGTTTTGGGAATGTGAGCCATGCTGAAACCATTCAACTCAAATCAGCACCATGTGTCCTCCAGAGCCTTATTATCCCATAAATGAACTTTATTGAGGCAACAAAGTGCTTTGGAGCTCTGCAAAAACATTAAAGGGGCCTCGCCTGTCTCGGCCTGGAGCCAAGAGTAGTCCGATTCCTCAGGGGACTAATGAAAAAAGAGGGGCCCCTGGCCTCGTGTTCACTGCCCCCAGTGTAGCCTCACAAGCTGGCTGGCCGGCACTGCTTGAGTAATGGCCTATTAGAGACAGAGAAATAGTTAGCAATTACACCAGGGAGACAAATATGGCACAGACCTCTTGACTGACCTGACCTGTAGAATTAACCAGGAAGGAAGGATGACAGACAAAAGTTAAAACCGCAGGCAGAAAGGAAGCAGTGGGGAGAAGCAGGAAAAGTATAATATGATAGGACAGCAAAACTAGGTGACTGGGCACTTGTGGTAATTAGATTACTTCACAAACTACCATTGAAGTACAATATCAACTGGGTCCTGCATTCTGACGAAATCTCGTGGATCTGTCTTACAGAGCACCTTTATTACTTCAGTTTATTTTGTGCTCACATGGTGCAATTTCCTAAATAAAGTTGTGTAAATAACCACAAACTAACTGACATACAGACTCTCTGTGCCAGGTTGTATTAGTATAAGAGTATCGGTTGGTTTCTGAGTGCAAAATATGATGAAAACTGTCTTTAGTGTGCTGTGTGCATTGTACTTAAAGAAGCATGTGTGGGAGTATTATGTGAATATGAAAAAAAAGTAGCACGAAGCCTTTTTGTGGCTCCAGAGAAAGTCGTACAAGTTGTTTCAAGTGATGTCACTTGTGGCAGCGTCGGTCGGAACTGAAGACAACAAGTTTGAAAATGAAAAAAATCTGTTGGCGTGGAGTTAGAAAGCAGGGAGTTTACCAGACCTCCGTAGCTCACTCCTCATTCTCTGCTTGAGGCTTGAGGTCACATTAGCTGCTACTAGCATAACACACCAGAATCTGTAACAGAACTGTTGGCAGGTAAATGCAATGTGGGTAATGAGAGAGAATGTAACCAGACTGCGCCAGATGGTGAACAGTGTCTTCTCGCTGCGTCACACCCAGCGCCCACCTCTGTATCTGCCAGTACTTCTTCAAAGGATGCTGATTGGTCCGCTACCACTATACTGACCACAAACACATAGATTGAAGCCTGGAAAGATTCTTGAGGGTGTTTCTTGTTCTACTCCATCAATTTTGATCCTTTTAAAAAAAAAAAAAAAGAACTCAACAGGGGGCCCTAACAGAAGATTTCTGGCCTGGGGCCCCCAAACAACTGAATCTAGTCGTGTAGGAGAGGAAGGGTGAAAATAATCACACAGGTAATAAAAATGAGGGGTAGAGTGGAAAATAGGTTGAGAAAGCTATTTCATGTGTCAGGTAGTCAAAAAAAGTTGTCACAATTCATTTAAAACCCCAAAAGAAGCCTGTGAGTTTCTGGCTGGCTAACAATGCGACGCAACTCCTCCAGGGAACGAGTCGCCGCAGAGGTGGCACACTGCTGTGTGAGATGACAAACGTTCGTGACAGCTCAGAGGACTGGAAGCAAAGATGTGGGCGTGTATCTGCTGTGTATATAACCACCCGCCTGCTTCCTCAGCCAGTTTACCACTCACGAGGCATGTGGTGGACGACCGGGGCTTATTCCAACATAAATAAAGTCTCTGATCCTTCTTGGGATGACGAATTTTATAAAGATGGGATTCTTTGCGGCCGGGAAAGGGGTTACAATGGTAAACCAAATGGCCGCAAGTAGATGTATGGGACTGATTAGGACCCTGGAAATGAGATTAAAGAGAGATCTACCAACAGATTGAATTGTATTTGCCATAATTGCTGAGAACAGCTTATTCAGTGCAGACCGCAAAAAAGGGAATCATAAAATTGAGGAAGAAGGAGGAGTAGAGAGGAGGAACGGCTGCCACTTGAAACCAGCAAGCTTTTCTCAAAGGAATCAAACCCAGGACAAGTCTTGTATCAATTAGAGGGTGTGTGCATGTTGTGTGTTTGTGTGTGTGAACAGAGGATGGGATAAGGGATGAATTAGCTCTTACTCATAAACTTCGAGGTTGGCTCAAAGCTTGTATTAATGATTTTTTTGTAGTATTAGTAATCTTATTTTCAAAAGCAAAGGCCAATTTAACCACATTGTACTTTTTAAATGGAAAATTCCCCTGTGCTCAGTGACTGTGCATGGCATGAATTTATCTGAAATGAGATAACTGAAATAGCCATGACCTCTGTTCTCAGCATCCCGTTGAAAAGAGCTTTAATGAAAAATAAATCTTGTGAAGAGAAAAAGACCAACAGACAAATCAATAGAAGCACAGGCTCAGAGATAAAAGTGAGCGCTGTGTGCCAAAGAGCTACTCGCTCTCATTCCTGGGTTGATTGTACTTAAAGTGAAACCACATGAACTGAGCTGTTCCCACAAGGGAAGTAAGAGTGTGTGGAGTTAAAAAAAAAAGAAGCACACATACAGTATACTTTACGACTTACAGCCCTTAAAAACTTTGTATTTCTATGTAACATTAAATATTTGTGACTAAATGAACAACAATCAACATAAAAGTTCAGGAAAACATACTTATAATCTGCTTTAACCGATTGTTCGGGGATCACTTGATCAGATTTATCTGACTTCGACCAATTTAAATATTGTTAAAACCTGATTGGTTCTCAGAAGTTTGTGTTGTCCCTAGACTGTACAATTAAAAATAGAGTCGTTGTGACGCTCAGTGTGGTCAGCTCTGGCTGTCGTTATCTTGACTGTCCGGACTCCGCCAGCTCCCACTTATCACTAAACACAAAGTACAGCTGAGGGCTAATGGGAATATCATTAGTTCTGCAGGTATTGAATCAAAATATTGAACAAAGTTTGACCAGATGGTGGCACTAAATGAAGTCAGTGGATCCATGAATGTCCCTACCAATATTGTATGTATCGAGATATTTTACAGCACTGGAACTTTGACCTGCTGAGGAAACGTCAGTAGGAATCGTTCACTGGTGGAAAATAAAGTTTTACCGTGTCTGTAAAACATTAAATGGTAAACCATCCAATAATTGTTCAGTCTGGACCACACACACCGCTAGTGTGGCTAAAAACTGCAGAAGGTTCTTAGTAAAGAGAAAATACAAACAAACAAAGATGTAGTTTTCTATGTTAGGCACTTTTATTGATTTTGTATTATTGATTCACAAACACAAATATTATTGCTGAAGAAAACAACCAGTTTAAACAGATTGCAATACAGTACATTTATTTAGAGATTTAAGTGAATTGAATTTATAGTCTATGTTAACGGTAAAGTGAGGGAAGAAAGAAATATTCAAAGAAAATAGTGTTAATCCCTAACATGTGCATAACAAAGAGGTATTGTTTTCTAAACCATTAAAACAGAGTTTTTTGGCCACAATATAAAAACGGAGAGCAAGAACTTGGTAAGGTGTGTTAACTAAAAGATAAAGACAGGAGTGCTTCGAATAACTAATCGTTAGGGGGGGTTGTCTATCCACATAAATAAAGGAATCTGTTCTACTCTTATCAAATGGCATCCTATGGTAAATGTTACCCTGAACGTGTTTTGTGCCGCTCTACTTCCAGACCTGCTGAATATCAGAATTGTCACACTGTAGTACAGTTATTAAAGTAGTACAAAGCTATGAAAAATATATCAGTGTAAAGGCATAAGAGACTTGCTCAACAATCACAACACCACTACAGTACACTACACCATCAAGAGTCACAAAGAGCTGGCTCAGGGGTACGCAACCCTTGTTCTAGGAGAACTGCAAAGATCACTGCTGCATGAATCAGCTTATTTTTTTTTTTTAATTCAAGATTCAGCTGGGACATTTACTATCAGTAAAAGTGGTTTGGTTTAACTGTAGCAATGCAAAGCAACAAATATTAGTAGATAAAGCAAAGTCAATTTACTTTTACATTCACATTTAATACTCTCTCAGCTATCTGTTAGATATATAATAAATTTTCCTGGTGTTGGATACAAGCATGCAGATATTACAGCCTCCAAAAACAACTACTGCCTACCCCTGGGCCACACTGATCATTACAATTTCTATCAACTTGGCCTGCCAAGTCTCACCACTAGAGGACACTCTGGTTTCAACAAAAAGGACGACGTGCCACTGCAAATTGTAGGACACAGCAAGACATCTCCACTTCACACTCCCATGACTCAAATCCAGCATAAACCATATCCAGACGTATGTAACCACATTGTGTGAGTGACATGACTGTCAAATCTGCACATCAAATACACCAAAGTGGCACCACAGTAGTTTTAGATTTGGATGATTTTGCCCTCTTCAGGTCTTTGGATTGTTCTGAAAATACTATTTTGGACCTCCAGAAGATGATAACTGACAAAAAATGAGTACAGTCTCAAGAAAGTAGCTTTAGTGTTACAACTGACATGGACAAGGTTAAAGGATGGGTTCAAGTCTGGGTTAAAACAATACTCAGATGTACATTAAGAGAGTTATTGGATGCTGTAATCATTCCTTCTGTCTATACAGGACATGAAGGGATCCCCTAGTAATGCTATTTCAATGGAAGATATGGGGGGAAAAATAGGAGGCTTCAGCAGCCAGAATTGGTCAAATCATTTGGATAACTTCCACAGTTACAGAGAGTCTAGTGCAGAATTTACTCTTTTTGTTAGTTCTGTCCCTGCTGCTCAGCAAGGAGACACTATCTGGGGAAATTCTTGAAAGCAACCCACTTGATGTGACTAATTCATACTGCTGAAGCCTCACATTAGCCGAACACACTTAAAATGCATTTTTCTCTCCATCTCTTCCATTGAAATCATTAGAAAGGGACCTCTTCACTGCCAGTATGGACAGGATGAATCGTAACAGTGACCTTCAATGCACATATGGACTTCTGGGTATTGAACTTAAGGATAGATAATGTTTTTTAAGTCTGTTACGACGCCCATATGTACAGTGAAACAGGTTTTGCTTGCTGTAATCATTCTAGGATTCTTCTTTTTTAGTTATTTTCACTGCAGCTCAACAAGGAAGAAGATGCTAAATGGAAATTTAACACTAAAAAGACAAACTCTGGAAGAAATCCACTTGATTTTACCAACTTGTGTTAACTTCAGATAACCTTCTGAATCATTTTTTTGTAAGGGATCCAGAGCTTTATCCCCCCTTGCTTACACTGGAAGTGCATGAGGAAGGGATCCTTTCATGGCCAGTATGAACAGTAGGACTGATTACAGCAAGCAAAAGCTATTTCAGCGTTCATACATCGGACTGTTTAAAGACTTATCCTTCAAATTCCAGCAAACCGTTAAACACAAAAACATACTGCATGAGAGCTGACTGTCAGGTGGGAATGTGAAAAGTGGTATTTGTGTTCATGTCCATTTTACATTTCAGCTGAGCATTTTCAAGAGTGAGTTATCTATGAAAGGGACCTACATTTCAAATAACTCCCATATCTCTGAATATAAAGGGTTAAAGCCACATTAAAATTACACAGGTTTGCATTATAATTTCTAGTAGATTTGACAGAAATGTACAGAATCGCATTTTAACATATGGTACTGTAAAAGAACTTAAAATGTTCCTGCATACGAGTAGATCATTAAGTCAAAATGAGTTCACAGCTCAGTATGATACAGGAATCAATATAATAGCGTTATTTTTAAATAATCTGAGATTTCCTTTGCTGAAGGTGCAGCAAAGGAACACATTTGTATCTAAAATCTACAGTTACAGTTTTACCCACAACACAGAGATTGAGATATTTGAGAACCAAAGTGCAGCCATACTACAAAAAAAAGCCTGCTTGGAGAAAATTTTCCAAATGACAAACACATGCGCACGCGCACACACACACACACACACACACACACACACACACCCCTCTTTCCATTCATGCAAATGCA
>NW_023339663.1:7214103-7222003 GCF_004916995.1 Morone saxatilis
AACTTACCTGCGCTGCACTGAGTAGATGAGTTCGATAAATTGAAACCACCTCCCTGTGTTGCCTCTCAGCATCCTGATTGAGCAGAAGGGACAAAGAAAGACATGATGACAAACAGCGGTTAATGCTCCAGGACTGTAAATACTGAATTGCAGTCCCATATTGTTTACAAATCTTCCATCTACACCAAAATGTTACTGATTGTTTTCTAAAGTTGGTTGTTATTAGCAGTGTTGGGCAGTAACTCATGACTAGTAATTAATGACTTTCCCCTGTAACTAGTAGTGTAACTAATTACTAATACATTTCAGTAATAACATTACAGTTACTCCCCCAAAAAATAAGTTACATTACTTTTGTTGTCATCAAACTTTGTCTTTTGTAATTTAAAAAACAAAAAATGTAATAAAACACAACAATTTACTAGCTCCTACAGTTGTTTTGTCTATTTAATCTAAAGCAGATTATGCATATGTTAACATAATCTACTGTGATTCATATTTCAATTTGTAATGCATGCCCACTCACAGCCAGCTGTTGCTGTAGGCTCTTGATCTGGGCTTGAAGTGTGTCAATGTGCTGCGTCTGTCTCTTATTGGGCGCGTTGCTTGTGTATGCCAGCTGGGACAGACCATTCAGTGCCTGCTTCAATCGCTCAACGTCTGTCAGCAACTCTGTGATCTGACACACACACAAAAGACACACACAAATATAAATGTTTATACATTGTTCACACACACATACTGCCTCTATCAAAAGTTGTTTATATAATAAAACCATGACTTAGCTCTGCAAAATCTATAATTTATAATTAAATTCTAATGTCAGATTTTTACTACCTTCTTGTCTTTGGCTTCAGTCTGCTGAGCTGATGTCTGAATCCTCCTCTGAAGGTCACAGATGGTGCTGAGCGACTCATCATATCTCTCCTTCAGCTCCGTAATTTCTCTTTCAATGCCATGTCCCTTCTCCTTTACAGCCTCCATCTCCGTCCTGGCCCGGCTCTCACCTTCCCTCGCATGCATCGACTCCTGATGGGCCTCTTCACATTTCTTTACTAAACTCAAAAGCTTGTTGTTCAGGTTGGCAGCCTCCTCCTCCAGCTGCTGCTTCTCCTTCTTCAGCTGGTTCATTTGGTCTTCCTTATAGCGAATTTCCTCGAGAGCCTGTGTGGCTTGAAGCAGCTCAGATTGCAGGGCAGATACGTCTTCAGCCCTCTGGGTGTTGTTCTCCTCTTCTTCTTGGAGAGCCATTCGGAGCTTAGCGACTTCAGCCTCCAGGGCTTCGTTGGAGTTGGCCTGTTGTTGTAGCAGAGAAGCCTGATCCTTGTGGCGTTCCTGCAGTTCTTTCTGTAAGGCACAAACCCTCTGGGCCTCCTCCTGTTGAGTCTCTCTTGCTTTCTTGCAGTCGACCTGTGCTTGCTGCATGGCATCATGGAGGGCTTGAAGCTCTGTGTCATACGTTGCTATCCGAATCAGCTCTGATTTCAGACGCTCCTGGAGATTCTGGATCTGACTATTGCAGAGGGCATTCTGGTCTTGAAGATCAGCTTTCTGAAGTGTCACCTCCTTGTGCTGCTGCTCTAAGCTGAGCAACTTCTGCGTTAATTCCTCTAATTTACCCTTGAACTCTTCCTCGACATTCTTGTACTTTTCACTGCTAACTAGAGCAGAGTCTAGTCTCTGTTGAACAGATTCAATCTCAACTTTTAGTTTCTCTTTCTCCTGCTTGTCGCCTTCTCCTGCAGATCTTTCTTTGTTATACTTCTCTTCCACTTCCAACAGCTTGACTGTCAACTCCTTCACCTGGGCAATGTAGGAGTGTTCTTTTTCCTCAGCCGCTGTCAGTGGGATAAACTTAGACTGAATTGCCTCCTGTATCGTATCAAGTTCTTTCTTCTGAGCCTCCAGTTCTTGGGTAAGCTTTACTGTTTCCTCCTGAGCAGACACATACATCGCTGACACTTCGTTTGCTCTGTTCTCTGCCTCAACCACAGCAGCATTCAACTTGTCTGTGGTAGCTTTGTGGTCTTTTATGCTTATACAGTCTTTGTTGATTTCCAACAAGACTTTTTTCAACTCTTCTTTCAACTTATCATTTTCTTCTTTCACATTCTTAAATTCTTCCCCACTTTCTTTTTCCTTGGTCTCCAACTTCAACATCTCAGCTTTGACACTCTCTAAGGTGGAACTTAACTCCATCTTCACTTGCTCATGCTGCTGTCTGGGAACATACTCTCCCTCCAAGCTCTGTTTCAGAGTCTGGTTCTGTGTGGTCAGCTGCACATACTCTTTGTCTCGGTCTTCACCTCTCCTCTGCAAAAGTTCAAGTTTCTTCATCAGGTCGGCGTTCTGAGACCTCAGAGCGTCCATTTCACTCTGGTGTCTTTCAGTGGAAGTTTGGAGACTGGTAATATTCTCCTGCAGCGTAGCCCTCTCAGTTGAAAGCTGCTGGACTTGTGCCTCTGCTTTCCCATAACGCTCGCTTGCTTCCACAAGTTTGTCCTCTAGCTCCTCCAAAGCGGTTACCATGTGCCTCCGAGCATCCTCGTGGTCCTTTATAGGTATAAAGTCGATCTCAATTCTGCTGTTGAACTCCTCCAGCTGCTCTCGTAGTATATCTCTTTCCTCCTCACTCTCCTCAACCTCACGAATTAGATCCTGGCTTTTTGCAGTCAAATCGACCAGTTTCCTTTTCAATGACGCATTCTGCTCTTCGAGGGCAGCCCATATCCTCTGCTGCTCCTCAGCTGCCATCGCACCTGATCCTCCCTGGGATGAAGGACTGTCCAGCTTTCGATGGAGTTCAGCCACCTCCTCCAGCACACGATCATAGTCTTCCCTCAGCTCAGCAAGCTGACGTTCCTTCTCATCAACTGCATTGGTCAGCAGATTTTTCATGTTGTCAAACTTCTCAGCTGGTACTGTGTTGCCATGTTTAGTCTGGGCCTCCTTTAATTGGGTTTCCATTTCTAAAAGGGTTTCTGCTAGTTCATCTCTTTCTGCGGTCAGAGCTCCCAGGTCTTGATTCAGCCTTTCTGCCTCAGCTGCTAGCTGGCTCTCGCTGTTCTTGTACTCCTCCAAGGCCTTCTCGCTCTGTTTGAGGCGATTGCGAACACGACCCACTTCTGCTGAAGCACCTTCATACTTGACCTTGATATCCTGGAGCTGGGCCCGCAGTTCTTCTGTCGCCTGGCCTCCTAAGTGTTCTTTAACAGCAACTACATGGGCTTGCAGCTGTTTAACCTTACACTCAGAATCCAGCATCCTCTTCTGGACATCCCCCAAGGCGTCCTCAAGCTCTTGAACCTGCTGGTCAGCCTGTTTCTGGATGGTGTCTCGGCTCTGAACCAGTTCTTGGCACTCTCGGTTTTTACGGTTCAGGGCAGACTGAAGCCGTGCCGTCTCTTCCTCCGCTGCCTGTTGTCTTCTCTTGACTGCTTCATGTTCATTTCGGAGTGCATCCAGCTCATTGGAGAGGTCCCAACCTACAGTGGGCTGACTCTTCTCTGCAGGTCTGGACAGTGTACGTGATATGGCACTATTCTGCAGCATCTGCAGAGAAAGAGGAAAAACAGTGATACAAATGCCAGTGTGATTTTTATGGAAAACCAACCACTTTATTTTAGATTAAAGAATAGCTGTTGACCATAATACATTCACAGAGGACTGGGTAGTTCTTAAGGATAATCGAGTTATAAATCTATTTTACTGAAGGCAAGAAAGAAAACCAATCAGGATCTGAATACTATATTAGCAATTTAATGTGTAAGTCCATCTGTAAGCGCACCACTGTTGACACAGACAGCTTAGATGCAAACTATTAACACTATGTTTTAGACATTTACAAGTCATATGAAACTGTTCCACAGCTTAAAACTTACCTGATCAGAATCGAGGCTGTGAGCTTGTTTGACCAAAGCATTTTCTTTACCTGCAAGACAACAGTGTACAAACACGACATTCACAATGTGCCGAAATAAGTTTGAAATAATAGTATCAAATTCTTCTTTAAGATTCAAGCAATGGAAGAAAGCTAACCTTTGATAACAGACTGCCCAGAGTAGTCACCCTGTGAATACATACAGATACACACACTCATTACAAATGGCTTAACTGAGACTTTTTAGAATTGAAAAAACTACATTTTTAATGATATATATGTTTTAGCAGCACTGATTTCTCTCAAAAACTTTAATGTTCACTAGATTTATTATGCATTCTCTTGCCAGTTTATTAGGTACACACGTCTAAAACTATAATATAATAATACAGTCCTAGTACAACACTCCTGCAATAAGTGTTAATTCAACTTCATGGTTGTTTTGGAGACTGTAGTCTGTGGTGCTGTTGAACTGTATTGCATTATACAAAGATGTGCTCCTGTTTCTCAGCCTACCTTAATTGATTAAAAGGGACTGACAAAATTATAGAAACATCTGTCAGTATAATGCCATACAGTACAGCACCACCAAGTACATCCTCCAAAATGAACATGCACTACTCAACACTTCTCTAAATGATAGATGTACCATATAAACTGGCAATGTATTGTATGTATACTAAGAACTTTAGTTTAAATTTCAGATTTCAGATATGAACAACAAACAACAACAAAATGTAAATCACAGTTTAAAACCTAAAAGTAAAAATCAGATATGTATAACGTCACTGACCAAAGTACTCCGGAGCTGGACCTTGACAGTCTCCAGGCCCCGAGCCCCGTCCTCTCTTTCTTTGGCGCTGAGTAAAACCTTCAACTGCTCCTTCTGATTCCAAAGAAAGAAAAGCAAAGTTAGTCAAGCAAGAGTAACCAGACACTTTAAGAAGAATAAATGACTGATTGAATGATGGGCAAAGAATACAAATGCTTTAATTGGAAACTTACTTTTGAAAAAAGCATTTAGATATTAAAAATCCATATTTGTACTTCTTTAAGAAATGCTCAGAAAATGCCTACCAGCCATTTGTTAAGGACTTCTACATGTGTTTATTTGTTTTTATCTTAAAAACCTACACCAGATATCTACTAAATTATTCAGCTTTCTGCAGTATGTGTTGTTGTCTGTATTGCAGGTGCTTCAAGTTCAATAAAAGTTGTAACAGTATCAAAGAGGCTTAGTGAAGAAGTTGGGAGTAAAATAAGGTTTTAAAGGCAGTAAAATAGAAGATGCAGGGAGATTTTCACAAACCAAGTCTATTTCAACCAAAGCAGGACTAGACAATCTGCTCTGTAGGGAAGTATATCTTTATGACATCTGTCCAACATACTAAATCATATGGACAAATATTGATCCACTTGAGTTGGTTGAGTTATCGGCAAAAACCAACGTGACACCTGCAGCCTTAATAAGTCAGTAGCTCTTTGACGGCTTTTTGTTTTTGTTGTTCCTTACTTGCACATCAAGACTTAGACAGAGGAACAAGCATTTATAATGTGCGTTTGACCTTGATTTCCTCAATATGTGTGGATATCCAGTGTTATTGAGTCACATTTCAGACTGCGCTACCTTCCTTTTCCCTTCCCTTCACTTCCACGTGTACAGTTCTATGTTGATACAGCTCCACCAACATCCTCCCAACTCTTTCCCAGTTTCACTTTCATTTGCTCTTATTTTTAGGTTTCAACAGTCACACAGTAACTTAAGACTGTCTATAAACTGCACTCATGACTGCTACCACTGTATAATAACTGTTGATTAAAATGTGAATCTAATATGAGATTCTTACAATCAAATTTAAGAAAGAACACAGCTAAGAAAAGCAATAATTCTTATTTCATACCTCTTTTTGAGTGTCGTCGACAGTTATCTTTTCCTGCAAATAAAAAAAGATCATATATACAGTCAATTGACAATATGCCACTAAAACTCTTCTGATTTAATTTTCTCCTGTGTAGGCATATTGTTCTGGCAGCTAATATTGAGGAAGGTCTTATGCTCACTAAATGTGAATTTCAAAGAAAGGCATGAATGTTTTATATAAGTAATCAGTATTAAAGTCTGGTCTAGCTCCTCTGAAAGAAACACCTGAGGTTAGCAAATGATTGCACATTTCCTAAATCACATTTTACCTTTATTATCTTAGCAGAACTATGATATCAAACCAAGAGAGCATGACTCAGTTTTAATATTATATTTGTCACCTTAACCTTTAATGGACCCTTAGATCTGCCCACCAACAGAAAACCATGTGCACAGAAAGAAACAGTGTTGAAGGACAGGAATGCTTGGCAGGCACCACAGCACTCTGCTGTTTTCTAGCTCAGTGTCTCTTGCTGTGTTGTTGTATTGTTTACCTGTGTGAGCTGTTGCTGTAGCAAGTTGACCTTATCTAACAGGGCTCTCTGCTCCTGGTGGTATTTCCTGAGACTTTCCTGTAGGGTCTCGTTCTGCCTCTCTAAGTCCTAAAAGACACATAAAAACCATAAAGCTTACAAATATAAATCAAATCCAATTACTGAATGCTAAAAAACGAATAATTCATCAGGACTTTAGGGATATAAGATGTCTCAATGATTAAGTTATTCAAGCAAACACTCGCTGAATGTCATTAAAGTTGCTTATGAGTGTCAGTGAAGCAAAGTGAGTGTGTGTTTGTATGAAATAGGGAGGCTGAAGTTATACAGCACTTACATGGATGATCTGATCCCTTCTGTTAGCCTCAGCTGCCTCTGATCTCTCTACTGAATGCTGCAAATAACACAGTATCTTTTTTACAACCATGTTTTGAAGATATAACATTACCATAGGCTATGCAAGCTTATGGAACAACTTGCACTTATAATCACTAGATGGCAGTCATGTACATCTTAGTAGCTTACAGGTTCAGACACATGAAAAGGCTGTGCTAAACAGCAACATGTCAAAGAAAATGATGTGGAACAGCTGGAAGAAAATGCAGAATCTTGAGGGTGTTTTTACAACACAGAGTACTAGCATTTTAACGGTGGACAGGATGGATTCTGACTCATTAATGTCAACAATAGCTTTGGGGTGCGAGTAGGCTTGACCTTTGTTATCTTTTAACAAAGGGACTGTGGGGAAAAAAAGGATTCTTAAATGTCAGTTCATTGCTATTCCCATCATGCTACATGTACACATGAAGGTCCTCTAAAATATGTAGAGTGGTGATAACTCTAGTGGAGGTTTAGGAAGATGTAAGCCAGTGAACTCAACACTGCAGGATTACCTGTCGCTTCCACTGTTCAATCTTTGCTGCCTCTTTATCTGTAACAAAACAAAAAAAACAGCAAGGTCAGATTTCATTAATTCCTCCCACATGTCAAGATTTGACAGTGTTCCTTGAATAGATTTTCTAGGAAAGGAATACACACAAGAAGGACAAAAGCAAATAAAAATCAATCCTCAAAATACCAATACTGTCATGTAGCTCTAACAGAGCAAGCTAAAGTCTACACACTTTCTTCATCTAAAAGCACCCTCTTCACCTTGAAACATTGACCTGAAACAATGTTCAAGTCACTCAACTCTAAGCAGGTTTTAAAACCCGAAGAGAGATGTTTTATCACAGTACAGGTTAGAAGCTATCCTTCCTTCTTGACTGGTATGATCAGTCACTGTTGCTAACAAGGATCATGCTAATTATTCTCTTGTATTTATTACAAAATAAACAACTACAAGATTCTTTCATGCGTTTTGCCATCTGACCTCTGGTGGCTTTCTCGAGGTAACTTTTGACCATCGTAACAAGCTCCGGGCTCTTGCTGAGGCGAGCATAGTGAAATGCATCATGACCCATGCCGTCAACTGCCTTTACATCAGCGCCGCTCTTCAGCAACACCTCCACTGCGTCCTTACAGCCATACTCGCAGCCCAGAATCAGCGCTGTCCTGAAGGGGGGGGGGGGTCAACAAAGACAGTTTATGAGCAAGAACATGCCA
>NW_023339663.1:7222130-7223334 GCF_004916995.1 Morone saxatilis
TTGCTATATTAAACTGAAAATATAAATGTAAGACAATCACAGGTGCTTGAAATCATGATACTACTGCAACATATAGAGTTAAGCCTTGAATTTTGTGAAACATTTTACCCCCAACACACGTGCTTCACTATGCATCGTTTGCTAGTCATGAAGACTCTATTTGTAAGCAAATATACTAATGTAGAAAAGAACAGTGGCATCTTATTACTGCTGTAGTTTTCAATGTCTCCCTTTTCAAAAATGCGTCTTTTCTCTTTCATTTTCTACATTTATGGCTATTACCTGCAAAACTCTTTTTAACCACTTTTCTGATAAATATTGATACCTAATACAGAATTTTTTTTTTTTTGTTCACTTCAAAGAAATCTGTGACTTGTTCCAGCCTACATCATCTGTCCAAAGCTGGCTTTTTAAGCAACACAGATTCCACATTATTAAAATTTGCCATGAGAGGCGATGTCTCTTACTTGTTTTGTTTGTCTCGGACGGTGATATCAGCCCCTCGCTCCAGCAGCAGCTGACAGATGCGTGGGTGACACATCTGGGTTGCCAGCACCAGAGGTGTCCTGCCATCCTAGAGGAAAACCAAGCACATATAGATAAATAAACATAGATATATCCATCCACAAAATCACAGTTATAACGTAATACAGTCCTATATAGTGCAATGCAAAGAATCAATCTGTCCCTCACCTCAAAGCACAAAAGGCTAGATTAATCCTGAATATAGAGAGCACTCACTTAAGTGGACTAACTTCAGATTTATTGAATAACTTTTTGTGCTGCTCAAACTGACTATACATGCTGTTAATGTTTGACCTTGACAAGGTAAAAGCATTCTAGGATAAAGCAGAAAAATAAGTTTTTCTACAATGATGAACACAAGAAAAAGACCATTACAACACACTGTGTGAAATGAAGTGAAATATCAGTTCTCACAAAATCACTGGCATTCACAGAAGCCCCACTGTCACAGAGAAGTTTCACACTGGAAGAGCAGCCTGCCATGACTGTGGAGAGAAAAGAGCAGAAAGAACTGCAATTATTTTATCTCATTTGCCATTTAAGCATCGAAATACACTTATGTCCACTCAGTTAAAGCAGTACTGTGGTCCTGAGGTTGATGTGTTGAAAACGGTACGGTGAAAAACAAGCTCTCTTTAAAAATCAGGACAAGAATTGTTTTTTATTATATATATATATA
>NW_023339663.1:7223434-7225527 GCF_004916995.1 Morone saxatilis
GAGTGAATCATGCAAAGCTACTCAAGTCAAGTATCTGACTAATAATACAGAGCTGGAAACGAGCATAAGAGGTCCCCTTTAAGATGATTTTCACATTGAAGAGCATGATGGCACACATTCTTCACAGCACGGAAAAGGCTAAAAGGCACTAATTATATGTTTTGCAATCCAAGTGAAAAATGAAACTACTGGATACGGTGCTGCTACTTATACCCATTAGTGGTTGAATTTCTGCATTATAGCCTATGTAGCCAACTTAATAAGTCAAATATGAACCATGGGGAGCAGAGGGATTATTTTACAAGGATGCAAAAGTCTGACAATTATTTCAAGGGAGAAAAGATGGTTATTGGACTGGTTGTTTTACCTCAAATCTACCCTTCGATGAGAGTAATTCTTTTAAATAATGGGTTCATTATGTTTTAATATTGCAGCTGAGGGAGAAAAGGTATCAAGATCATTTATTTCCACTGGTTGGTAGCGGAACAAGAGAGGCAACAGCAGGCAGGTCATTTTAGGCAAAGTGGAGCTGTGCTGATATGCTTTTGACATCTCTACACAGTCAGTCAGCTGGTTGGACCCCAGTGACGGTACCACTGTGGTGATGAGGGCCTGCTATGAAGCCTTGAGGACTCGATGCTAACAGGGGCCTGATGTTGCTGGGTAAGCTTGCCAGCGAGCTCTGGCCGCCCACTATAAAAACCCAACTCTCTCTAGCAACAAGGGCCAAAAATTAGCAGCATGCTCAAATGACAAAGCTAAGAGAGGGGGGCAGAGGGGCAACGGGAGCTGACGGTAGTGCACGCTGGGGGGGATATCCTATACCTTGAAGGTTTGGGCTGACGAAGGGAGATAAAGGAGGTGGTGGGGGTGGTGGGTGTTGGCGTCCAGCTGCTATGTCTGGTGTGATGACGGCACCAAGAATGGACAGCAGGTTTGCAGGAGGGTAGGCTTGTCAACACCACTGACAACCCCCTGCCAACAGCCTCGACCTCCGTTAGATCACCGCCAAGCGCGAGATGTGGGCAGGGGAAGGGCTATGACACTATGAGAGCACAATATTGCAGAGATAGCCCCCTCATTGTAAACACATAAATCCTCCAGTGGGTCATGGTGACTCAACAGGGCCTACTGTTGACCGATACGGAGTGGGCTCAGCTGCCAATGCGGTTTGGCAATAATTATTTAAAGGAGCTGAGAGGCAAACTGTTCTGACTGGCCAGTGACTGTAAAGTTGCTCTGTGCAACACACAACAATAGAGAGTGTAGATACACACAACAACACCAACATGAGCAACAGAAAAAAACTACAACTTAATAAAACAAACAAACAAACACACA
Source organism: Morone saxatilis (assembly GCF_004916995.1). Taxonomy (NCBI): domain Eukaryota; kingdom Metazoa; phylum Chordata; class Actinopteri; family Moronidae; genus Morone; species Morone saxatilis. The sequence continues at coordinate 7,224,776 of NW_023339663.1, forward strand.
CAAAAAAAACACTTTCTCACAGGAGTAAATGTCAGTCAGGTACAAATAGTGTTATAGGAACACAGCAACTAAACTTTACCTGCAAGAGCTTCTGCACACACAGAGAATGTCCATTTCTTGAGGAGAGGTGAAGAGCGTTTTTACCTGAAAGTGATAAATGTAGCAATGAAATCAACTACATTCACAATCAAGGGTTTTTGCATGCGTGTAATTTTAGAGCTAAATGCCTCCATGTGCAATTATCAGTATAAAATATGCATGACTTCAGTGTGACAGTTGCCAGGAAACAATATTATTCTGTGTCAAGCAGCCAGTATTAAGTCAGTGCTGATGATGACTGATTGGGATCAATCAGTGCATCACTTTGAGCTTTTATTAGCAGGTAAAGCAGAAGCTTTGTGAAGAGAGAACATTAGTTTTAATTATTTAAGTCACAGCTTGACATAAATTATGTTTTATCTGAATTTCAACCTGTATAGTAAGTGATTTCATCAGTTACAATGGATTACCAAGGAAAAATTATTAAATACTACTATACATTATATGATACAGATGTGTGAAGGCATTTATTCTCTCAATTTTAAAGGACAAATTCCCCTTACACGTGTGATTTCATCAAGTTACAATGGATTACCAAGAAAAATTATTAAATACTACTATACATTATATGATACAGATGTGTGAAGCATTTATTCTCTCAATTTTAAAGGACAAAATTCCAACCTTACAAATCAGTTGTGATTTATTTCTCA
>NW_023339663.1:7225552-7225760 GCF_004916995.1 Morone saxatilis
GCCCTGACCAACCAGTTTCCAGCAACAAGGATTCAGACCTGATTTTTATTTGGAAACATCGAGTCAATTGAGTTTGGTGGGGCATTGCTGGAACAAACTTGTGTACATTACCAATATGTTATTTGAAAGACAAAATAAATATAGACATATTCTACTTTTGTATTTAATATTCGAATTTCTTGAAACTAGTATAATCAAATCAAAAATC
>NW_023339663.1:7225860-7241463 GCF_004916995.1 Morone saxatilis
ATATATAAATAATATAATATATAAGAAAATACAATAGACTATTTGTAATTTGTTCCTTCCATTTTGTCCTCACTGCCTGAACCTTTTGTCATGGTTGCTTTTGAAAGAAGGGATGTATCACTGAATGTCTCTTGCTCATTATTCCGTCTTATTTTACATCACAATGAAGAAAATGAACACATTTGCTGCTGAGCTGCACACTGTATAGTGGGAAAAAGAAACAGACCACTAATGAGACTAATTTTTTTGCCTAGCACATCCTCATCTTCTTTCTAGAAACTGGCACTGAGTACTGTAACCCGCTTAAATTGATAATGTGATATTGTAGAAATGACATACTGTATTTGAGACCAAGGTGAACAGTGTGTTTTTAATCATGGCAAAAGCAATACACAAACTCTTTCCACACACTTTTTAGAGTTTTTAATTCAGACATAAACCACCTACAGAGAAACAGTGCCTATCTGGTTGTTTACTAAATAAACAGTCAAATGTTTGTTGTTGAATTGTATTACTGTCTGTAATAACTGCAAGGTGTTTCTTAGTATCTCCACAGTCTTACTTCCTCCACCAATATATCGGGGGAGTGGACAAAATATTGGAAACACATCAAAGTATATAAATACAGCTCCAGGGTACTGCTTTCATCCTACTGAACTCACCAGTGGCATCAGTCGCAGTGATATCAACGCTGTGTCCCAGGATGAGATTGAGACAGTCTAGGTGTCCTCGCGTTGCAGCCAGATGAAACCTGAGAAGCAAGAAGAGAGATGGAGAAGAAATAAGACAAAAAACAGACAGAGCATGAGTTGGATGGCGATGGCAAAGAGTAGACAGCACGCTTTAAAGGAGGGCAAGTGAAAAAGTGATAGGTCATTAAGGGAAGGGAGGCGAGGGTGAAACTTAAGACAAGAGATCCCTCTCTCTTCAAATAGACACCTGGCTCTAAGCTAGATCTGCACTCTTGAAGCAAATAACAAGAAGCCCCAAATTTTAATCATTGGTTGAGTTAGTTTCTTGTTTATTTCTAGCTGTTTGATCAAGAAATGCATCCCTGCAAACTGTATTGCAAATGCAAACTTTTTTGAACATTATTATTATGTAGCCAAATAATCACAAACTCACTACAGGCACATCCTATATTTCACTGTGTCTCAAACGTTTTACACCATGTACCACCTCAGAAGATTTTAGATCCTATTCAGCTATGGACACAGGAGGCAGGTTTATTCCTAATAAGAGAATTATTTATAGTTGCCTGCTGTTGAAACGGGAACAAAACTGGTTCAAGAACCAGAGCTACGTCATTTGGTGGAAAAGGGTCCACTCTTCCACAGTTGCACTTCAAAAACAATTGCCCATTACAGTGTTTTTTAGCCATTCATTTTTAACTCTACTTACTATCTTGCTATCATATTTTAGCTCGTAACTAATCATGGGCATCATCATGACATAATCAAGTATGAGCTACATGAATGATGGTGACTATAGAGGGTTGATAATGAAACAAAATATTACGGGAAATGCAAAACTTATTTGAAATTCTATTTCAGCGATCTCATAGTTTTTCCATTCAATATTTTGTAGTATATTAACAGTGTTATGTGTTTTAAATGATTCCTGCGTGTACCACTAGAGACAGCTTGTGTACCACTAGACTCTCACTCAAATAAACTACATACATATAAGCTATAGGAACACCCTAATCCAGAGATCCAGAGACAAGAGAGAGAGAGGAAGGTCAACATGGCTCCACATGGCACAAGAGGAGAGGGAGAGACCTCTCTATGAGTTTGTGTGTGTAAGTGAGCATGTGACGTAGCACAGAGTGTGTGTGCCTCACATTTTTTGAATTTGAACTCAATTAAAATGTAATGATATATTTCTGTACTGTTCCAGAAGTGTCCAAGACACTGTACCTTTGTGTCCCAGGTGTTATTTTTGTTGACTGCGGGACAACAGTACACCTTTAATTTCGATCGCTGCTGTGAGGGCACCACCTCTTTCCCTATTCAAATTGAGGGAATATGTTGATAAGAGTTCAAGTTTAAGAATAATCTCACTATCACACAATGACAACATTCATGTCTTTGAGTTTTGCCTCGGTGTTCACTGTCTAGTTTGCATAATGTGAAAACTAAACAGCATGCATTCTAACAAACAACACAAGTCATGTCACTTTTTGAACTCAACATGGACATGGAATTTGAATATCTACATCTCCTTTTCAACTAGGCAAACTCCTGCTAATCTGCTGATGACGATTATGTGGTTCGCTTAGAGCCCCAGAACAGCTACTAAATGAACCATGAATTGTGATTGTTTTTATTCCTATTTAATTACCACAAAATATGTATATTCCCTTGTTACTTTCCTCCTCAACTGTACGAGTTTGACAACGTCTTTAATCGTCACTTTTGACTGGAAACACTCCTGTTCCCCTTCTCTGATTTAACCCACAGCAGCACTGTCGCCACTAGCCATGAAGGTCTGCAAAGCACTTGTGTGTAAACCAATCTCAGTCTGTCACCCAACAAGCCACATGAACCTGTTTATACACTAACCCCGAGGTATCTGCCAAGGAGACAGCTAGGCTGTCACCTCAACACTGGCGCGGGTATTAAAAGCTGTGTTGATGGCCAGGAGATGCTGGTTCTCTAGGGAGCAGTGGAGGGTCCTGACCTCTCGGAGCAAACAGCAGACAGGAAGCAGACCAGAGCTATTCAAGTTAGGGGGATTTAAGTGATGTGACTCGCCAAGTTCATGAGTCACAGCCTTTTCCAGAGGGCAACCTGAAGAAATGCTTCTGAACAGAGTCAAAAATACTCAAACTGCAAACTTGAACTGGGGTAGTGGATTTCGTTCTGACTTTTTGAAGAATAAGGAACGACAACAACAGCTTCGAGGATGTTTTAGACTGAAAATCATACATCTGCATTATGACTATACGCAAGAGAACAAACAGTCAGATCTGAGGAGACTTAAATCCACTAAAACAGTCCCCTATAAAAAAGTTAATAACTGTGGTCAGCATCGCTAAGACTGCTGACAAAATCTGAGAATCCAACAAAACAACAAAATGTCTGATACTGAACAGACACACAAAGAACTGACTCTGAGATATATACAGCTGAGCCAGCTGGAGACCTCGCTAAAAGGGTTAGAGATGAATTTCGGGAGACTAATGGATCTGGATTTAAGAGAACACATACAGCTATGTCATGTCATCTTCACACCTGCTCCTTGGGCAGCTTTCAGGTTGACAGCCTACAGGATATGGTTACTATTTTTAGAGAGTGGACAGGGAAGAGTAAACCAGAGGGGTACATGCTGGTAGCTGAGCCATATATGATAATGTGTGTCTCTAAAAGCAGTCAAATAGCCAAAATGCTGCGGCTGTGGCAGCTTTTAAATTCTTTCTTGTTCTAGATAACCAATCTCAAGCAAGATTCAAGTCTTTGTCGGAGGAAGCAGGGAGGGACTAGTGGTTGGGAAAAACAAGTTCAAGAAATGCAAGTCGACAAAGACTTAAAAGTATGTGTGCAGTGTTAAAAATACATTCCACATAATTAAAACCCTAACTGTCCTTTTAATTAAAAAACACAAACCTCATAATTCAGTCTGTTCTCAATCTGTCATAAGATCGGGCGCAACATCATGAAGATCCAACTGTGAAACTCACAGCTTGTTATTGTTATTCTTAAAAGACACTTGAGCGCAAAATTCATTACTGCTAATCCTGACAAACAATGGCCACGCAGCAGTATCTTTAGTCAGTCCCAGTTTGATGCTGCAGGGCCAAGCGAGTGCTCGTCTCGAGTGATGTGCTCATGTGGACGGCACTTTCGCTGCTAAGCCCTCGTCAACTGCACAGAATGAGCAGGTGTGATGGGTGGGCTCACCTCACCGGGATCCAGCTAATGCCATTCCAGAGATGTAAACTGTTTACTCAGCTGGACGCCGAGATAGAACAGTTGGAGCTGAATTCATTAGCTGAACACAGTAAGGCTAATCCAGGGCACACCAAATCATATATGTGGGGTAACAGTTTGTAATTAGTTTGCCCACAGAGGTTCATGATTACAAGGGATCATTTGACATTCCTTTGTTGGCTTTTGCAGAGGCCAGAGAGCCATAGACATGTGTTGGTCTGTGTGTGGCCCTCTGAACTATAAGCAGACTTGCTGAGTTGCAATTGTGGTTCACTTTTGTTTTGGGTAGGCTTGGCATAAGCATGACCTCTTTCCATAAATGTTCAGTTAAACTTTAAGGTGACGTGTTGATTTTATAGTTAACTATTTCTGGTCTGCCTGCCAGGCAGGGGAACACTAAGTGATGAGCGTGACTGTGTTTGTGTACAACCTCTACAGTCTGTCACTGCAAAATTGGTAGCCACAGTTCTAGATTTAGATAAGACAAATTCTAGCACCTTATTATGAGACCAAGCATTTATCAGGTTGTGTGTATAATTGTGTTTATTTACACACATGCATGTATACAATCATTGGTCTTTGCAATGGTGCCACAAGAGAATTTCACACACGGCTGAAAATACTCGACACCTTTGCGTCTGGGATCTGGTGCTCCATAGTTATACGTTCTAACAAAGCCTTTGTCAAAATAAACCTGGAGCACAGGCCAGAGACCTGTGACTTTGTCATATATCTAGGATTAAACTGACGGCGCCTGGCCTCCCAAAATGTTGGTGTTGGAATCTGCTTACATTTAGGAAGAAAACTAGCTTTTTTAAACAGCTCCATGCATTGTTTTCCAAGGACAGGCCATTATGATCATTAATAGGACCAAAATAAGTGTCAGTCTGTATGAGATAGCTGAAATGGTTGTGGTTTTGTGGCTGTGGGATGGTCAAGATGTAACAACAGAAAACTCTTTGTACATTTCAGTCAGGCTGACCTACTTTTTACCTACACCTTCCATTTCTTCCCATCTTATCTTTCTGCTACTTCTTCAGTTCCCACTGAAAAATCATCATATAAAACATGGTCCTTCAAGATGTCAACTGATCCTGATAATGGCCTGCAGCTGGGCCTAAATCTATTAGTTATGTTGCAAGCAGCACAGTGGATCTGATCTGAATTTGCAGGGAGTCATTTCCTGTGGGGACTACATAAACAACCTCTGGCCAATGTGGTCAAGCCTTCAGTGGCCACAAACATTCTTTATACCAACTCCCACACTGACCTCCAGTCAGATGGACACTAAAAGAGAAATTTCTGGATAAAAAAAAAAATGGACACATAATAATATGCAACTGCAATGCCTTTTACATGCTGAGAAGCTCGATTAAGGTTGAAATGGTGCATATTTTGGAAGGTGTGTGATTGTTTTTAAAAAACTGTTTAGGGTCATGCAGGGAGAGTGATTAGTGATGTTTCTCGAAAAACAATTTTTGAGTAAGACTGACAAAACTGTAAGGGAATTCCTATTTATAGATGCTTAATCTTTCAAACAGGGTCAGGAATGTGTGGTGGGGAGACTACAATGTTTGGAATTTGTGATGCTCAGCATTTTTAGATTTGAAAATATTCAGTAAGACATGGTAGATAGTAACAGTGAGCAATACGACCAATAAGTGTATGTGAGTACACAAAAGGTTTACCACTGTATATTCTGTATATGTTCAATTCAATATACAGTTCATGTCTTATTCCTATCAGTTTGTAAAAATATATTGCAGAAATTCAAACCTCTTTGACTACAAATGTCAACACACTGGACATGAATGTGTGTGTCCATGTATAGATGTGTGTGTGTTTCTCGGTGTTTACTCACGCAGAGCGTCCTTCCACGTCAAGCTTGGTGGGTATGATGCCCTTCTTGCTGAGAACAGCAGCCACTTTGTCCACCTCGCCACGTTCCACTGCTTTCATCAGCCGATCATCATACTTGTTCCAGTCTGTGTTCTGACAATGATGATAGGGAATTATCAGACACACAGTATGTTTGACAGTATTAAACCAAATAGTTAAATCATTCTTTTACTAAATACATACTTCGTTCAACAGTAGAGAGTAATACCTATAATTCCAGTTTTGGAAACATATGCATATGAATCACAAAGTCCATTTTTGACACAAAAACAACAGACAGGATGGCAATGTAATTCTTCATTTTGAAGTACAATAATAGACTTCAGTTCATGGACAATGTGCCAAGAATGTGCTGTACCACAGTTTCATTAAATCCCACCCATGAGTGATGGCTGCAAAACATGGGAACAGTATTCTTAAGGCTACAAGGAAGCATACTTAAGTGGGCTACTTAATACTTGAGGTCAAGATGAACAGAGAACACAAGTTATAACCACAACAGAGAATAAAACACAAGAAATACATCACTTTGATAACATGTACAATATACTGTTGTTATAAAGCAGTAAATGAGTCACCTAATTTATCCACCAATGAGAACTGTCCCAGTTGCCCTATTTGCCTCAGGGAGAATTCCTTCACTGCATTACCACTTTGTTAAAGCACAGCTTTAGATGAAAGCATAGGACCAGAAGAACCAGTAACCACAAAAATAGCTTTTGTTGACAAACTGAAATGACTGACAGGGAATACCTACAAAGTGCATGGAGGTGCATTTCAGCCACCGGCTCATCTTCGGTGAGTGGAGCTGGTCCTTGCACCGTGCTACTGAAAAGGTTGCCACTGTTCCGGTTTACAAAAACAAAAATGGAGAGAAAAAAAGGATTAAAAAATCCCCTCAGTCTTTCAGTGCACTCAACCAGTGAGTGCAACAAAAATGGATGAGAAGACAATAGGTGACTGCTGTGGAGGTCCTCTTATGGAAGGCTCAACCTCTGGAGTTTCCCCTCACTTGAGGCAAAGAAGTTCATTTGGCAGGATTTTCTAAGCATTCCTATGTTGCTCATGGCCTCTGCCTGTAAGTTCATCACTGCACAGCAGTTTGGTTGATGGTTAAAGGGAGGAGAAGGAGGAGTAAGAGGAGGAAGGAAAGGAGGTGGAGAAGCAGTAGGGCCAGCCCTGCCGGCCCTGGGACCTGCCCTGGCCGGCAACTGCAACTCCTCCTCTGGGGAAAAGTCAGCTCAGCCTGGCTACCTCTCACCTCCCCCAAGTGTCTTTCCCTCTGTCCTCGCCTTTATCCTCAAACCTTCTCTTTAATTCAGTCTTCTTTTGTTTTGATAATCTCCCTCTTCTTTTCTGGACTGGTTTCTATTTGTAAAAGCTGCAAGCTACTTGCTTATCAAGTAGTAACTAAAGCGCTTCTCTCTTTGCCTCTTCTGTCCTCTATGAGTGGTCTCCAGTGTCTTCACCCCACCAAATGGCAAGTCAGTCAGGCTGAGTGGGGTAAATATGTGAGCTCTCCCAGGTTTAAAATATCACCCCCTCCCTGGTAAACAGCAGCGGTGCAGACAGCCCTGCAGACTGGTTACCTCTTTATTTTTTGACCCTCCAACCTTTCTGTAGTGACTGATAGGAAGACAGGGGCTAAGAATACATTCTGGACATGCCTGCACCATGAGTAATGGCTTTAGTGTCTATCACCACTGCCAGCATGAAACAAGGCCAGCCAAAAAGACCTTGCTTACATTGCCACCCCCCACCATGCTCCCTGCTTGCTTCCATCTGAAAATATTAATGTCAGAGGGGGATTATGGTTTGCACATTTGAAGTGGTCTTGGCACTGACCCTTACAGGACACTACTGGGCCAAAAGCTGCTGTTAACCCATCCATCTAAATAGGGTGGTGTGGCTCCAAAGCCCCCTGATCCTAGCTGCACGGTAGCAAGGTTAGATGTCAGCCTTTTTACAACCAGCTGTCTGAGACTGCAGCCACACCAAAAACTACAAGTACACTGCCTCTTCACTTACACCAATACCCACATGGTAAACACTGCAAAAGCACAACTTTCCCTTTAATTAGGTAAAACATCACAAGGAAAGAAAACACAAGGTACAGAGACAGTGATCTGAGGACCTGTTTAATTTACACACACTGCATCAGCTCCTCGTGGCCTCGTGTTACTGTCCCCTGCCAGACTGGCGTTAACAGAGCGGCAATGATATCCACAAACATGCAAAAAGACCTCCTCCACATGACATGTCATATGAAGAAGTAAGTGTCAACTTACGAAAGCTGCTCACCCTAGCATAGAGACAAAGGCGCCAAAATGGCAGCAAGCCACGCGGCATACTGTACATCGGTCACGTAAATATCTCACACGGGTGTCCTGGTGTGTGTGTGTGTGTATTTGTTTGGGAATCTGTTAATGTACTAGTTAATGATATGGCTGTTAGCAAGCAGTAGTCACTCACTTCCAAGGAGAGCTGGTCAATAAGGACACAATGAAGTATCATTATAACTTGATGTCATAAAGTGATTCATTCATTATCGGTGCCTTCATTAGATATTTGATCTGAACTATGCGAGGCTGATATGGTTGCCGGGACGTTTTCTGAATATGACGCCAATTCTTTTCACCCAGAGCAGTAAAATGATCTAAAGTTGAATCACGTAACTGTACTGCAGGAACGATGATGACGAGAACACATGACGATATCTAGTTTCATATCATGACGTCAATATGATGTCAATGTATCTTCCTGCTTTACTTTCATAATGCTGGAATGGGACCCTGCTGAAATAATGACAAGAAAGTCAAGCACATTAATGTGTTTATTTTAAATGAATGAGCTCACATTTAACTTGAGCTGTATGTAGGAAGAAAAGATATTTTGAAACATTTTGATATTTTAAATTCAATTTATTTTACGAATTTACTTTTACAATTTCTCCAAATATTTACAGCTTTTCATATTTGTAGCTTTAGTTGTCATCATGTTTAATAAAACCAAAATATTGCACCTCTAAATGCCAGGTTATGCTATCATGATCACAATGACGGTGTCTATGTGCTGATGTTTAGCAGGGAATGTCTAATGCTTGCAATGATCGACACCTTAGTTTAGTGTGATTAGCATGCATAACATGTTACTAAAAGCCAAGAACACTCAAGCTTAAGTCGATGAGATTGTCACTTATTTTGCAAGATGGTGTTGGTGGTTTTAAGGGATTTTATTATTATTACAATTCATTAAGTGAAACATTAATGCGTGTACCACATTTCATGACAATCCATCCAATATTTGTTGAGATATTTCATAACCTCCTCTGAGCATCATGAATATGTGATCCAAAGTTTGATATTTCAGACAGCCCAAATGACGTTAATAAGATATATATATATATGACCAATAACGTTGTCCTCCCTAGAATCGTGCTGCTACTGTGGCCACAAAAAGAAGAGGAGCCGTTTAATACAGAGAAGTAAAAAGAATATTCGTGCACAAATGCAGGCACAAAGAGGCCAAAAACAACATAAACTGGCTTGGACTAGCAGCATGATGTTGATACTGAAGTGACATTCGACCCTTGTTGCGTGCAACAGAAACAAACACATTACCTAAACTTTCTATTTTAACACAGTGACAAAACATCACCTGACTCTGTGTGAGCCAGGTTAGGCCTCTACCTGTCCACACAGATTATTCTGGGTGTTATAGAGACTTTGTCATCTTCAGTACAAGGTTTTCCATCACTGTCTACAGGTTGTAACTCTTTCCAACACCTCAGTTTCCTGCCTCTCTCAGCCCCTGGCCAGACTAATGGGTCTCTAATGTCCTCACAGATGAAATCACCAGCAGAAAATATCTAACTGGTCATCTGATGACAGATTGAAGCCAAGACAAAAACATAAAGCTATACGCCAATATGTTAAGTGATAGTAGTCATATATCCAATGCCAAACTGACGTGGTTCCATAAGATTATGACCACGGACCATGATCCTGATCAGACGAGACATCTGAAGAGACGCTACGTCATGAAATGTACACGTTTGACATTTTATGGACGAAGTGGATACGTATTTGGAAGTGCAGACCTTTTTTCTTTATTACCTTAAATTAGGGATGGGTTGAAAAAAGGGATGAAAAAGGACACTTCACACCCAAGTTGCCTAAAGGACAGATTCAGATCTTTCAGGATCAGGTTCAAAAGTTAACCTCAACACAATACTTAATACAAAGTCTTATTGGTTGCTGAACTCTGCTTGCATGTTGAACAGGTCCAATGTTTACCATGTCTACCACTTTAGTTTAGGGTGTTAGCATGCTAACATTTGCCAATTAGCACTAAATACAAAGTACAGGCGAGGCTGATGGGAATGCCGTTAGTTTTCAAGTCTATTTGTTAATAAAGCAAAGTGCTATACAAATAAAAATAATTAACCTGATTGTAGCCCTAGTTTATCCTGAGTGCAGCATGAATGTCTGCACCATATTTCAAGGCAATCAGTACAATTGTAGTTGAGCTGCTAGCATGGCTAATTGAAATGACAATGTTTATGCAAAGATTATGACATTTAAACTACTTCTCAAAGGGCACAGTGTTATTATAGGCAGAGAATGGTTGGAATAAAAAAAAGATTTGCTTTGTTCAAATACACAAAAGTAGGATAATGGCCATGCAAGGGCAACAATTGATTGATTAGTGGCTAAAATAACCATCATGAAATGTTTTTTTCAATGCTCCTACAATAAAATATTAATATTGTGACTTCCATACTGTCTTTACAACAGAATTGTATTGCATATTATTCTCCTCGCACAGCTTCTTGCGAGGATGATGGTTTGTCTGATTAACGATTTATTTAATTTGATAATTGGTGTGAGGTAAACATACCATTACCACACAAAACAATTAACTGACACCAGTTCAAACACACTACAGGTGAAAATCACTTTTTAATACTAAGCACAAAATATATTTACTTGTAGTTTGGAGTCTGTGTTCGGGCCTGTTTGCAATCATCTGTTTGTATGTTTTCATCATTTATCCTCAGAGATACCTGTTTGTAACATTAAAATAGCTGCAAGCTGTGTGAATACCTTAGTGACAAGTTGATTTATTGGTGCAATATACCCTGGCAGGCTACATTGCCAAAACTCTGCATCAGCGTTAATGAGAACCTTAAGAGCAAGCTCATGTACCAGAAACTGTGCCACAGAAAGCTCCAGAAATTATGTGAGTCACAGCCTTTAACAATAACGGGAATTAAATAAATTAACAATGCAGAACATGCACTGCTGGTCAGAGAGGTTACCCATTAAGAAATAAGTGAACAGGAAAGAAAGATGGGGGTATCGCATGAGGGATTGCCTATTAAAACACATTTTATTTTCAGTCTTTCCTAAAATAACCACTGAGCAAAGGATGGCAGCTATAATAATTCAGCAAGAAACAGTTTTTTAAGGAAATGTTTCTGTTGTTGATAAAAACTCCCTACTGCCGCCTTCTCACAATCAGTTGGGTTTTACACCCCCATCCCCCCTAATCTGTGACCACAGACCTGTGCAACTGTCTGGGCATGTAGAGTGTAAGTGAAACCCCTTAGGGGCAGAGACAGAAAGGGTTTAGGAGAGAAAGAGAGAGAATGTGTAACATGAGTTGTATAAATGTGTAAAAGAACAAGTGGAGAGGTGAGAAAGTGACAACCTGCTTGCATTCAATCTTAAATTAATGCTTCAGAGCAGAGTCCCTCGTGGACCGGGCCGAACCCCCGCTGATGGTTCAGACCAGGTGTTCAGAGGAGAGAGGCACTCCAAGCACTGGCTGCGTATCTGGATAACTGATAGACACAGGACCACTCTCGCTGGGCAGAGTGTGGACTCGATGTAGAAAGACAGCCAGACCGACACGCCCTCTGGTGGCGGATAGAAACATGACAGGTCCAATTCACCAAAGTCTATTTGTATCCTTGGACACAGGCGAAAAAGTGACCAATGGTCCCTCTTTACTCACAGGATCCCTCGTCTCTTTGCACTGTCAGTACTTACAGAATACAGCAGTCAAGTGACTTTATCGTACAAATGATTTTGCAAGCTCAGCACAAATTTATGAGCATTAATTAAAAATCAGGTTTCAGGATGGTCCCTGAGCCAAACCACCTGCCATCGTCTCTGCAGCTTTGTTGTATCCTGTCAGCCGCAATTATTGTGTAAATACTTGCAGGAATGGCACTCTCATCCTCAGGGAGACGTCACTGCTCTCTGACACTGAGTGCAGTGGGAGATGTAGAAAAATCTACAGAGAGCCACTGCTGAAAGTATAAAAGGCTTAGAGGAGAATGATAGTGACAGGGCTGGTGCTTTGATACAATATTTAATCTGAATATTGGATGTTAGGGAACAGCATCTGTGGAAGAAAAAACCCACTAGCAATGGGGCTTTCATGACCTCACAGTTTTTGAATATAAACTTAACTCTGTAACAAATCCATCATGTGATTAATGACAAATATCTAGAAAAAACATTAAAGTCTGGGAAAATGTTAATGTAATAATGTTAATTATAAATCTGCAGTCAAAAACTGGTATTTGTTTTTATAATTTGTGGTCGACCGATATGGGTTTTTTTCAATGGCAGATGCTGATGCCAATATTTATGAAGTAGTGCTGCCGATGACCAACATATAATGCTGATATCAAAACAAAGAAAATTTCAACCAATTTCCCCAAAACTTACAGGTGGGAGCGCTAACATTGTTACGTATCAGTCTATCACTATTTATGATACCTGAGTTAAGCTTGAGCCTGCTGAAACCACAGTAAAACCCATGTGGTAACCCAAGTGGATTACTCAACGTTTCCCGCTGAGTCTCTTAAGATATCCTCACTTGGGTTCCCCAAAGATCCAAAATATGAGACCAGTCCCTCCGCCTGCTGATTTTAGATGACTTATGACCCAGAGGCCAAAGCTGTTCCTTGCTATTTTCTTCTACTTCCGACACCCTCTGCCAGGGCAGGAGATCAGCTCTCCAGTTGCCCAAACCCTGTGAACTTTGCCCCTGCAAACTCCCCACTACAGACGGTCTCCACAGGATCATGAAAAACAGGAAGGCTGTAATATAGTTTCTGAAAGACAATAGTGTCTTTCATGACAGATGTATCAAACCAGTATCAGCTGATAATAAATGAAAAAAAAAGAAAAGAACAAAAACAACCTTAATAACACTCAGGTAATGCTTTCTTATCTCAAATGCTGTTATCCCAAATGGATTTGGAGGATTATACTATGCCCCTAATGTGTTTTTTAGACCTTTAAAGCTTATTGAAGAATTGTGTTAGGTTCCTAAAAATAACTGTTTTATCACAAAAGAGAGAAAATCTACGTGTCTTCAAAGAGAGCTTCAAGGGTAACAGGTTGCAATTATTCTAAATGGTTAGTAAGTGCACTGCATATTTATGAAGTCAATCATTATGATAAAAAAATATTAGATGGAATTCATTGAGACAAAATTAAATTACAATACAAAGAAGAAAATTGTGTATTTCATGACAGGAAGATGACATTTTAGAACATTAACAACCATCAATTTGAATGAAGCATATGATCTATATTTACATTGAAACAGCAGATAAGATCCCACTTTCATTTGTATCTTTATGTTCCTTAAAGTATATATGAATATTTTTTTTAATAAGATACCACTTAAATTAAGAAAACAAAATGTCATCATTTCATTTTTGTAGGCATGCTTGTGACTCCACACTGAAATATACTATACTCAAAATAATTCATGGTTCCCAAATGCAAAAATTTGAAAAGAATTTCAAAACTATAAGAACAAAAATTATTATAATTGGAATTATTATGAAGGCCTCATTTCTGTAGCTTTTGTAGGGGGTTAAAATATAATTTCCCTGTAAAACGACAGCAGCTTAGCTGACGCATTTTAATAGCCGTCATTGAAATAACAATGTCCCAAAGCAGGGGAATTAAAAACAAGCAGAGTTATGGGTTTTGGCTGTAGATGCCTGCTGCTGGTGTGGCTGATATTATTCCAGCTGGTCTGATAATGTGGAGAAGAAAGAAAAAAAACAAGGCACACAGAGAGCTGGGGGCTATGAAACGAAATGATTTCCAATCAGCTAGTAAGGAACTATTCAGGTCAATAATGCAGAAACATTACAGTAAATTTACAAGGTAGTGACTTTCTTAACGAGCCACTATATAAAAAAAAAAACACTATTAAGATTAGCATTTTCAGTGCCATGTGAAACAATAAGGGAATACACACTGGGGAGAAGGGGAAACAAACAGACAGGCAGATCATCTATATATGACCACCATGTTTGTAAATGTGACAGTGGGACTTAAATTTTATGTTGCTGAAGGGAGTATTGTGAAGAATGAAGGCTGTTGTTTCAATCCCACCTCAAAAAAATATGAGACAATATAAGGGGAAACACCACAGGAGTCTTTTGTCTTACATGCCCATATTTGGTTGAACGAGGAGATCTTGGGGCATGCTGGTACTTGGGCACAAATACTGGTGATGAAGCTTGTTTGGCCAGCACTTACAAGTCCTCACACACACAGGCAGGATGAGGAATGTGGCTGGAGGGATGGTCAAATGGACTACGCTTCGTAACAGCATGCACATAAAACACCATTTTGACAGTTTCGTGGAATGTATTGAACAACAGTTGCTCAGCGCCATAATCTAACATTCACTGTTATGTGGTAACAAATCACTTAAGTCTGAGGATACAAAATGTACCCCAAAATAATCCCACCAGCTATGCAACAAACACTGAAATTCCACCTGAGAAATCTTATATGTAAAGACCTCTGAAGACTAAACTAAACCTATGTAGAGAAATACATTAATGTAATTGAAATAATATAATAATCTAAGTGTACAAATGACATTTGAGCTGCTGGAGAGAATCTGGAAAAACAATTCAATTCCAGAAAACAACAGTTCAATCCCATTTCGCAGAATAAAGATCAGGGAGGTACAGAGCAGGTAGTAACTTGCCCCTTCGACACGTCAAATACTCCACCTATTCTTTATTATGAGTAAGCAGATCTTCCTGGAAAAGTCTCTTTCTACATCTCAATATATTTGTGGACATCACCATCGATCCAATCAAACCAATTAAAAAACAGATATATACATACTGTAGGTTTTTTAACAAAGGTCTACTTCTAAGCATGCATGATCACATCAGTATCACTGTTGCCTGGCTCAGGTTAAACCCTTTGTCAGAGTAGGGCGGGTCATGACTTTGCTATCCTGGGGGAAAAATGTTGAACAGGACACTGCTGGGAATAAATTATGTGGTATTGGATCGTTGCACAGACGTGTACTTGCCAATACCCGAGAATTTCACATTTATAAATGGCTGCCAAAAAGTTCTCAAACACAAACCTACACTATAACACTGAAAAATGTCAGATTTGTCTGCTTATTCAGGGATAACCTTTAGCCTGTAGTGTACATGGAAGCCAACTGTGGTGTCAAGAACAAAGGTACTAATTGGCTCCACCACTTTATTTCTCAAAGGGATGTCAGGAGAACCGATACTTCGGTAGTATTCTAAATATTACAGGAAGAAGAACATGTCGAAGACGGCGACTGTGCAGCTGTACAGGTGATTTACTCGCACAGTATTCATCGTTAACTCTCTGCCCTGTCTCTGTGCTACGCGCGTGTGTGTGTGTGTGTGTGTGTGTGTGTGTGTGTGTGCAGTGCCCGGCAGTGAAACACC
>NW_023339663.1:7241563-7250913 GCF_004916995.1 Morone saxatilis
TGGTGGCTGTGGATCAAGGTGGTGGAGCTAGTAAATCAGAGAGTCTCTTGTTCGATTTCCGTCCAGTCCAAGATACTGAACCCCAAATTGGCTGAATGTGTGAATGTGACAAGTGAATGTATAAATGCTGATAACTCTGAAATCTGGTTTCTCCCTCTAGCTGGTGAGGGAGTAGATGACGTGAAGTCGAAGGCGGTGAACGAAATGATGGAAAGGATCAAACATGGCGTCGTCCTGCGGCCTGTCAAGAGTCAGGAGAGCAAGGTGAGAACGAGATGGGCAAACCTCGACTTTACTGACCTGTATGTGTGCAATGGATCCTCTACTGAGCTAGATGTGGTTCGTAAGAAATTCTAAAGCCAATCGCTGTCTAGCAATTGCCACCAGCAAAGTGCATACATACTTCAGGTTTTAGATATAAAGCAGACCCTGGAGCTTCCTTCCACATTCTATCATGTCAGTGTTTCGCAAACCTTTTGCACTACCTCCGAAAAGGCTCTGCAACTACCACCATAATGACCTCCATTCAGATACAGTAAGGTAGGCACGCATTAGGTGCTTTTATTCCTAATAAGAAGATTATTTATTGTTGACTGTTGTTGAAGCCTGACCAGAACCGGTTCAAGAACCAGAGCTTTGGTGGAAAAGGGGTACCGTTGATTTGCCCTTCTCTTCCTAATAGTTCCCGTTTGGAGCCACGATCGCAGTGATTTTTAACCATTAATTTAACCTCCTCTGACTATCTTACCATGAAATTTTAGCTTGTAACTAACCAGGGATGAATGCATGCGCTATTTCCATGAACATGACTCTGTAGCAGGCTGATAATGAAACAACATATTAGAGGAAAGACAAAACATATTTCACATTATATTCTTAGTGATCTCATAGTTAAAATGTTGCTGCAGTTAATTATTTCAGTTTTGTACAAATATTTCAGAGATTCCTCCCTGTGCCACTAGAGGGAGTTCGTACCATAGAGCACCAGAGTACTACATAATAACAATGTGTGAACACACTGTAACATCGTCGCAGATATTATTGTATGTTTCACAACCACTGACGCTGTGTCAGCCACGGCCAGTTACAAGCTAACAAGCTAACAAGCAACATAAACAAATAAAAGATGCTAACTACACGTACTATTCTGCTACGTCTACAGAACGGACTCCTCATCTGAGTCTGGGTCTGACTGAGTGAATAATGTAGCCTGTATGGCTGAATCTCTCCTTTTACGCCAGCTTGATGCTAACTTTAACTAGCAAGCAGCAGGGGTGAGCGGGGTGTTCAGTGATCCAAATTTCTCAAAGGGAGAAAGAGTACATGTGATTCTAACCCCTTTTTTTATTACTTTTTATGTGGGAAAACCATGTTCAACAAAATATCAATCATAGCAGAGTATTTTTACACACTTAAAAACAAGTCAAGAGGGGAACTTTAAACTCTTAATTGTAACTTAATCTCGAAAATAAATTTTCAATGTTGCCTTTTTGCCCACAATCCTTTAAAATTGAAGCCTCTTTGCCCCGAACTCCTCTATAATTTTCACCCTGCATCAACAATAGTTGAGGTCAAAGGTCAAAGGGCAGAGCTTCCTGAAGCAGAGGTACTAAAATATTCCTCTGAAAAAAAATCAATCTTCAGTTCAAAACAGCGTCAAAACAGAACAACACTCCTGCTTCCTCGCTGTGGAACATGTTTAACTGTTTCCTCCTCCCGCTGTGAGGTTCAGGACGTCAGCGAACACGCTCGGCTCCGTATTCCATGTAGTCTGAACGCACTCTGGCTGATTGCTCTCTTCTCTTTCCTCTCCATGTTCCTCCTTTGTGCCGCCACAGAGAGTAGCTGTAAAAGTGAGTATATTGACGTTTGCATCAATCTTGTGATGTGAAGTCGTTGTCGCTCTCTGGGGAAAAAGAGACGTTTCCCCTCCCTCTGACCCCCACTAACCCAACACACACACACACACAGAGTTTATATTACATATTCTGCCAACTGTATGGACCCCTCTCACTAACACACAAGACAAACAAACAAGTTACAAACAAAAGACATGCATGCACTCCCACTATGCACACAATTATGCTTTTCTTTTGCAGGCAGGCAGTCGCTGTCGCAGCATGGGAACGCAGACGGGGGAACACTGCTGAGATGACCTCATGGCTTCCCCCATGGAGCCAGACATTAATCCTAAAAACACAGACCGTCACGCTACCACCTACCCTAGAGCCAACACAACATCCAGCCTTATACAAACTTCTGCTGATCCTGTCTGAGAGTTTGCTTCCTACAGTGAATATAAGTTGAATGCTATGTGAACAAATACAATGTGAAAAATACAAACAGAGAAAGAGTGGAGATCTCAGCCGGTGCTGTCGTCAAAGCAATATATCAACAACTACTGGACAATCATGAAATTTGATATAGGTATTCATGGTCCCATAATCACTTTGCTAATCCCCAGAGTTTTCAAAAGAGCCACCTTCTCTCTTTCATTTTAAATTTTATTTTTAGGGTTAGGGTTTTTAATTTTAGTATGCTACTGGATACTTGAATTTCCCTCGTGACTGACTGACTGACTGACTATCACAGTGAATGAAACATCCAAAATCCACAATAGAACCAGGGTCGTCGAAGCAGTCGTCCCGAATCGTGACCCGTTTGTCTAGAAAATTATACAGTTATTATATATGAATGAGCTAAAACGAGAGCTGTCTGTATGCTGAGGCTCGAATTGAGACTTGAAGGCAAAAATGCTGAGGAAACCTGACTTGGTGACACAGTAATATGGAAAACTGCTGCACTGAACTATTGTGTATATTGCAGCGCTGCCAACTTGTCATGAATAATTAATAACATGAGGGAGATATGAGCAACAAGCAGCTGTCACCAGAATAAAAGATAAATATAAATTCAAATGACAGAACCTTTTCATTAAATCAAATTAATACATTAAATCAATTAGACTAAATCAGTTATAGTGGGTCAACAGATTTTTATTGCACTGATACGGCTATCATAAATAACAGATTGTTGATGTCATTCGACCTGTTTTAAACCAGATGCAGTGCAGCCGCCGCTGTGGGAGGAATTTGCCGTAAAAATATCTAAAGAATGTGTTTGTAAGCTCCTGCAGCTTAATGACAATCTTAGCTGCTGAAAAGACATTTAAAATGACTGTAACACACCTGTCACCTGTGTGTAATGATCCATACATCTTGTCAATGCAGCAGAATATGCAGCCACGTGACCACACCAAGCCCCCAACTCCTCAGTCCCGAATTTCACACATTCTCATCTGTTCACTCTGACTCTCCCTCTTTTATCACAAAGTAAATGAAAGAATGTGAACACAGTTATTGTGCAGACTATCACTGAAGCATGATACGGCCTGAGCATGTGCGATCAGTCTAGTGCTGCAGTGGCGATATCAGTGGGTGATATCTGACGTCGAACCATGAAATGCTCTGCTGTAAGCTATAGTTGGACTCCCATTAACCACTTTGGTCAAGGAGCAAAACAAGCTTCACTGAGCACATTCATGCTCCCCAGAGGATGAACCATTTGCATTGTGGACACTTTCCTATTGCAGTACCACCAGGCCAAAATGTGAACTTTGCACACAAGATGGAATAAACCCTTGTGAGAGATAAACCCTTTAATGATAACATGGCTTTTCTACATCATTGTGGCATTTAATTAACATTGCAGCCTCTATGAGCCACTTGTGAGCTTTAAACAGTTTAAACTTATTCATACCAAGACATCATTTGCTATCTCATCCCATTTGCAATCCAGTAGTTTTCCTTTACTGCCACTGTTTGGTTCACTAGTTTTGATGAAGTGACTGCAGCCAATCCAGTCAATGCAACGTGTAAACTCATCTGAAACCTCAGATTAAACCTCCCTTCAGAGCAGAAGTTAAAATAAGTTGGCGTACATCTCATACAATGGTATAAAAGCCTGGATGGCTGGATAAGTTATTCGGGGTAATGACATTTCAGAGATGAAATCTTTAGCTTCTGTGCCATAAAGAGACAACAGAGCAATTTTCTAACTGTACAGTTCACTGATGTGGATGAATGAGAAAAAGGTTTTGAATGACAAAATTGGGTACTGTGACACCCCTTGTATTCATTTGACAGCAGTCTTTGCTCCATTGTATAGCATGAACATCTTCCTGACAGGTCAGCAAACAGACTAGTAATTTAGTCTGACAGGCGCTTGTCAGGGGAGATTTTTACAGCCTGACCTAGGATTAACTCAGATGAAACATTCTGGTCTATATGAACTCAAATCCATAAGGCAAACAAAACACACACTTTGAAAAGGGAGGGAGGGAGTAAAAGAGGATTTTTCTAATCCAAAACCTTCTCACCCCCACCAACTGAGGGGTAAGAATGCCTGCTGGGCATCTCCAAGTTGGAGCCTAAACCTGCTCAAGGAGGCTTCTACTTGATAGCGTTCAGCAGGTACTCGTGGCCCTTAAAGACTGCTCAACAGCTTGAGAAAGATTCCTCAGGGGTTTATCAGGCTGCAAAGCATACAAGTTCCCACACTAGGGTGATGTTTATTATTATAAAAATCAACAAACTTCTCATCTTTCTTCATATTGCAGTTTTGAAAATACAGACTCTGCTTTTGTTCAGATGCTAGTTCTCTGATTATGTGAAAGAAACGAATCACTGCTACGGCTAAATTTAATGCTCAATTTAAAAACATCTCAAAAAGGTGAGCTCGACACAACTATGGCATCTATTTGCTGACAGAATATACTGTGTGCTTTACTGTACTTTTCCAACAGGATGTAAAGGAAAACTAGAAGCAAGCAGTTTACACTCCTGGGGTTTGAAATCACAGCAGCAGACCATTAGAGGACTCTCTAAAGAACCGCAGTGGCCCACACATTTTAAAAGCCTCAGCATGTGATAGCAAGCAAGTGGGAGATGGAACAAAATCATGCTTTCACAATGGTTTCAGTTCTGATGACGCACAAATAAATACATAAATAAATAAAGAAACAACATGTGTGAGGCCTGAGGTTCGGTTAGATTTTATCAATTCTGATTTGGCCTTTGATTGTAGTTCTTTTGGTATCCTGGTTTGGGTTCTTGGTATATTACTTTAATTGGCAAAAATAAATAATATTTATAAGCAGATCCTGGCTGAAATAGAAAATCAAATGCTGATTCTGGAGCATTATGACTATGATTGGAGATATTAAAAATGCTGCTGGAAATATGAATATTGCGAGCACTACACTGTAGCCCAACCGGTATTACAATGTAGTGTACTTTACAATACTGTGGCAAGCAGCACAGAGTAAGAGAGAAGAAGAAGCTCTCAGAATTGGCTGATAATGTACATGTTCAATTATTTGAGGTGTCAAAGAATTGATCAATTAAATTAAAAAAACTTGATTTTAAAAAAGTAGCTTACTGAGTACCTTTGCATAGTCATAATCAAATCCACCAAGAAAAGGTCTGTTTTCGTTCCAGATCAAAAACTGACTGTATCGGCCACCATATCAGTAATCTGTACATTTTCCCGTCTAAAATCGGTATCAGTCTTATATGAGACTTATGTATTTTATTAACAATGTTAGAAATGCAAAGAACACGTTTAAACACACTTTGCAACTCACTGTCTTGTTACAAACACTTACTTGGGGGATGGGGTTGATTAAACGAGAGCACCATTCAACAAAAATGCAAAACTTCGTGACTGAACTACGCAAAAAAATGTGTGTGTTGTTTATAAAATGATCAAATTTAGACTAGAGTTATCGATATACACATCCTCTAGTAGAAACTTGAAAAAATATGTTTGAACTCAACTCCCTACCACATGACATTAAAGTTATTATTCTACTACACTTTAGCATTCAACAACTGAGAGAACTGAGAGCTGTAAGAACAAATTTGTGTTGAGCTCATCCGAAGACTATTTCAGCAATTTCATAATCTTATCAGTAAATACAAAGTCACAACTAAAACAGCAGATAGTGATCACTGCCAGAGGGTTGGTGCCATCATGCTCCCTTCTCCCAGGCCCATCCCCACCCTCCCTTTTTTAAGCAACATAGAAGATAAGGTTGGATCAGGAGCTCAAAGAAAGTGAAAATATGCCGGCATACGCCAAACTCCCCTTACAAATTAAAGTCCAACACTTTCTGAAACTATAAAAGTGGATGATAAAAGAGCCTTAAGAAAGGTTATGTAAGAAATAATGACATGCCTGATTTATAAATTGCTATTAGAGTGAGGCCTAATATGAGTAGCAACAATACCAATTAATTTCTGTTCAGTCTATTATTAATATAGATTTAATGCATAGGCCTGCTGCCATTAAGGCTGTGAGTCACACATGCAATACAATCAACGAACGAGCACAAAGCTGTCTAAAGAGGAGGGGGGGGGCTATAGGAGAGGCAACAAACACCTCAGTGAATGCTTTATTCTTGATTTACCCCTTTCATTACACTCTGCCGTGTCTTTGTGGGAAGGTTCTCATTACAGTAGTTGAGTGTTCAACCCGTCACTGATGACAGCTTTCCAGACCAAATGACTGACTTTCATCAGCAACCTTGGTTTGCAGTTGAAACTGTGTCCAAACTAGATAACAGGGGTTTTATACAGAATATAGACGAGCTCCAACGTCACTCTGTCTACTCAGACCAAAACAACAGTTCCACTGAGTGCAGCTCAGCACCATAAAATATACCAGCAGCACAACAGTCCTCACTACTACTTTACCAAAAGGTAGCAAGGACACTTTACCTAACTGTAAAAAAGCTGTATGCTACACTGTTTGAGGGAGAAGTAGAAAGGAAAGCAATTAACCTCCTTCTTACAACAAACTAACCGTCCTTCACCTCGATGATCCAGGTTCAAATAACCTTCCCTGTTGTGGCCCTGAGCAAGAAATTAGATCCCTGTTTACTTCAGAGGTAGTTCTCATAATGCTCTTTATAATGGTCGGCAGTGCTGTTCTCCAGCAGTGCTAATCCTTTACTCTCAACTTCA
Source organism: Morone saxatilis (assembly GCF_004916995.1). Classification (NCBI taxonomy): domain Eukaryota; kingdom Metazoa; phylum Chordata; class Actinopteri; family Moronidae; genus Morone; species Morone saxatilis. The sequence continues at coordinate 7,248,589 of NW_023339663.1, forward strand.
CTGAGGTATGCAACAAAAGAAATGGAACTCATGTTACGGAAAGAAGGATTCCTGATTATTTTCCCACAATAATAACACAGTCATAATGCAATCATGGCAGAAATATGAGTAAGCTGGAACTATGGAAACACCATTCTTAAAAAGTTAATGTGATTACGCTCAGTGACAAAGCGAGAATGATCGCTGTAAAATATGTGAAATATTAGTTGCATTTTTGATGTTATCACCTTAATCCAATTATGTGTTCGTTTTAGACTTTCCAATGTTCTGGCACAAATAAATTTAACGCAAGTGAGAGCTCCATCTCCAACATAACTAAGCACTTAGTGCAACATAATAAAATGAACCCAGTTGCAGACATAATGCCCAACAATCACAATCTCGGTCTCCAACTCAAGTAAAAATGTGTAAAACAGTCAAAATTCAATTTGCCTATGGCACAACAGTAAATATATTCTTCTTTATTTTACATTTTTACCACCAACAACAACAAAGTACCCATCACCTATGATCAATTACTGTTCATAGCTGCCTAAATATTCTTCTTATGTATTTAACTTCCTTCTTGTATTTGAATATTACAAGACTTGGAAACCGGATTTGTGACAAACCGTCAGATGTAAGTCACATGGCAACAAGCCAAAGATATTCTGCCGGTTCGAGTCTTCACTCAGGTACAAACACTCTTGATGCTACAAACTTAACGTCCTGCTCTTCAAGCAGTGCTCCAGAGGATATCTGTAACTCATTCTTGCCCCGTTTCTTCCTGTAAAAAGAACAATTTAGAGCAAAGTTGTTCTTCAACATTTGCACAAAGACTACTGTATCACCATAGCCTGGCACCATAATACAAAGATCAGGTTTGAGGTTGAACTTATGACGGGAAACTGACGCTGTTATGTAATCTGGAGAGGCATCTTCGCCCATGAAACACACAGGAATATAAAATCAATTTAATCAGAACAATGCTCTTCTTTGACCATCGGTCAGATTATTTTGTGTGAGATTCGAGATCTTTATCGTCAGCTGACATAATTGAGAGTTGTTTTTGCACCACAGGGAGTGCTGCACACACTCCAACATGTCTTTGATGATTAACCCAAATGCCAGGCGTCCATATGGGGTGTGGCACTAAATAACTTTCACTTCCAACCACTTATAATCCCCATCACACACACACAAAGACACACACACGTTACTCACAAGTGCTTACATTCAGTGTTACTCAACAAAAACGCATTGCATGTGTCCTCGAGGTATAACGAAGTTGTTCAGTGCGTTTCCTCTCTCGTAAAAAAGCTTTTTTTATTTTTGCCTCACCAAACTGAGTCACTATCTTTCAAGGTGAAATCCTTTTTTAAAAAATGTGTGGATCTGCAACTGGATCCGGACCTGTTCCTTGGACCATAGCTTTACTGCGAGCAGATCAGAGTTTTTTTTAATGGGATATGACATTCAGAGTACACCCCAACAATAGACACAAACACGGCAAATCAATACTGCACAGAGAATCGATGCTGAACATTTCATGACAGAACTGCATGTTCATGTTCCAGCAAGCGAGAATGTAACGAAAGCTCTCGAGAGTCTTATCTTGGGAAAGGAGAAATATATTCTGAAATGACATAACACAAGCCTCGCAGAGCCAGACCACAGTTTTGCTTCTCATTGTGGTCTGGCAAGGCCACGGATGAATTTGCCACAGAAAGACCTAATTTCACGTCGGCTGCAGGAATAGATGATCGACTGGTACAGCGCTTCCTTCGCTGAGACAACAGCGGCTCATTTGGTAGATAAAGTGGTTTTAGTGTATTTTGGCCATACACACAAAACCCAGTGGCGTTCCCCAACTGACATAGCAGATGTTTGCTGTGACAACAAGCTGTGACTGTGTGTGACAGCTCAGATTAATCTCAAAACTAACCAGGAAATCCAGTTTCTTTTATTTTTACTCCACAAAGCTCTCCTGTCAGCTCCTGTCTCTGTGAGATACAAACTCTGAATAACTGCCAATTTTTGCTATCGCTGAAACATTTTCAGCATACTTGCTTTGGAAATCTGAGTTTGCAGAATGTTAGTCCAATCGGAGTCAGACATTTGATCTTAATCTTTTGGAGTACATTCTTATCTCAAACATTTTTTTTTGCTTTCTGCTCTATTAGTTTTTATGTTGATAAGAATCTTCTTGAATGTCAATTTAATCTTCAACAAAAGCATTATTTTATTATATGACTTTATTGCCAAAATCTATTACTTCTGAAAAAAAATAACACTTGAACATGAAAACCTTGTTTTTGTGCAATTTGTGAACAATAAATAAGGAAA